>NW_022988000.1:0-47218 GCF_902827165.1 Trematomus bernacchii | reverse complement strand
TGCTGCTGCTGCTGCTGCTTCACCTCCTCTTCCTCCCCTCCCTCCTCTCCCTCCTCCTCCTCTTCCTCTTCCTCCTCGGGACACGGCGGGGCTTCAGGCCTTCCTCTCCATAGAGACGGCTTCTTGTCAGCCGGGTCTTCTGATTCGCTGTCCTCTGAAGAGTTCCCAGAATCCTCTGCAGAGAGAGGTGATTTAATATTCTATATATACTACATCTATCCTGCTTCATCTTTTGTTACTGTACACTTGTATATGTTCTATTTGTAACGCTATGTTTTTTCTATCGAGATGTTCACATTTTGGATTGTTTATTTATAGTCTTTTAATTTCTCTAATGAGCCTTGTCTCTGTATGCAGCTGCAACGCAAACATTTCCCAAATTCGGATCAATAAAGTACATCTTATCTTATTTACACATAGCATGTTTAGCACTTAGCGACAGTAGCTTAGCATAAATTAGCGAATGGAAGTGGTCTCACCGTTGGAGGCTCTGTCTGAGTCGTACATCCCTGAGGTTCTCCTGGTTCTCCTGCGAGGAGTATCTGCAAGAGGAGAACAAACACTGTAGACAGCTGGACATTTATAATTCCTCCCAGTTAACTGGTCTCTACCCCAGTTAACTGGTCTCTACCCCCGTTAACACTGGTCTCTACCCCCGTTAACTGGTCTCAACCCCCGTTAACTGGTCTCTACCCCCGTTAACTGGTCTCTACCCCAGTTAACTGGTCTCTACCCCAGTTAACTGGTCTCTACCCCCGTTAACACTGGTCTCTACCCCCGTTAACACTGGTCTCTACCCCCGTTAACTGGTCTCTACCCCAGTTAACTGGTCTCCACCCCCGTTAACACTGGTCTCTACCCCCGTTAACTGGTCTCTACCCCCGTTAACTGGTCTCTCCCCCAGTTAACTGGTCTCTACCCCAGTTAACTGGTCTCTACCCCCGTTAACACTGGTCTCTACCCCCGTTAACTGGTCTCTACCCCCGTTAACTGGTCTCTACCCCCGTTAACTGGTCTCTCCCCCAGTTAACTGGTCTCTACCCCAGTTAACTGGTGTCTCCCCCAGTTAACTGGTCTCTCCCCCAGTTAACTGGTCTCTCCCCCAGTTAACTGGTCTCTACCCCCGTTAACTGGTCTCTACCCCCGTTAACACTGGTCTCTACCCCCGTTAACTGGTCTCTACCCCAGTTAACTGGTCTCCACCCCCGTTAACTGGTCTCTACCCCCGTTAACTGGTCTCTACCCCCGTTAACTCTGGAACACTCTGCCCCTCCATGTGAGGTCGGCCTAGACCCTAGGGGTTTTTAAATCCACTCTAAAAACACACTTCTTCTCTCTGGCTTTCTAGTTAGAGCGGACTGACTTTTCCTTGTGTTTTTATTTTAATTTTGTTTTTTATATATATCTGTTGTAATAAAAACACATTACTACAATCACAATAAACGACAATAAGTTACATGTACAGCACTTTGGCTCGACCAAAAATCGCTTTTAAATGTGCTATATAAATAAAACCTGATTTGATTTGATTTAACTGGTCTCTACCCCCGTTAACTGGTCTCTACCCCCTTTAACACTGGTCTCTACCCCCGTTAACTGGTCTCTACCCCCGTTAACTAGTCTCTACCCCCGTTAACTGGTCTCTACCCCAGTCAACTGGTCTCTACCCCAGTCAACTGGTCTCTACCCCCGTTAACACTGGTCTCTACCCCAGTTAACTGGTCTCTACCCCCGTTAACTGGTCTCTACCCCCGTTAACTGGTCTATACCCCAGTTAACTGGTCTCTACCCCCGTTAACTGGTCTCTATCCTCCCAGTTAACTGGTCTCTATCCTCCCAGTTAACTGGTCTCTATCCTCCCAGTTAACTGGTCTCTACCCCCCCAGTTAACTGGTCTCTACCCCCCCAGTTAACTGGTCTCTACCCCCCCAGTTAACCTGTTAAGCACCAAGCCTGTTTTTCATGTTTCAGGCTCGAAAATGACATGCCCAAAACCAATGACTACAACTTAACTTCTAAAAGGGTTATATGAATAATTTCTTTTTATCAAAGCAAGGTTACACCTGTGAGTTGGATGTAGAAGTGTCAGAATCAGTATAGATGTTTTTTATTTTAAAGAAAATTCAGATTTTACATAGTAAAAAACTGTAAATTATAGTGTCCGTCCAAAAATTCTTTTTTACAGATAGTGAAAACTACCCTTGGATGATGGGTTAGTAGACTAAAAGCTTTAGGAATCCAAAATACAACATATAATAAGTACCCTGTATCAAGATTGATGCAAAACAAGTGACATTTGACCTTTTTAGAGAGGTTTAGCCAAAACCACCCCACCTCTGAGGTGATTTGGGTGAAAATTGTTTTTTTTTCCATATCTCTGGCCCCCCTTGCTCGATTTTGATGGTTGACACCTCTTTCTGACCGTTAGAGCCAATAGAATCGAAGGGGGAGGCCCCCACACACACACGTTGTGAAGAGAAAAGGTGGGGGCTGCGCGCATGTAATTTTGCATCAGAGTGGACCGATTTCTCGCTCTGACATTTGGAAACGAAAAAGCAGTTTTATTGCTTATGGATTATCAGAAATCATTTCAAAGAGGACACAGACACATAGGATTAACCTATGGATTAACTGCAGCATCGTTTTTTTATCGTTTTAATGCCATTGAAGACCAGTTTTGACCAAGGTAAGCCATGTTAGCGTTTCTAGCTACCTAGCTCCACATGTTATGATGTCAGGGTTCCTGCAGGTTTCGCCAACTCAAATGTAAGACTTTTTAAGACCTTTTTAAGACCACTTTGAATAGAATTTAAGACCTATTTCACGGCAAGAAAGTATGAAAGAAAATTGCTTTGAAATTAGAAATACGTCCCATAATTACTTACAAAGTAAATGTATTCATGTTCAACATAAGAACAATGACTGAACATAACAGCATAACAGTCCAGAACTGTGTTAGCGTGTTAGACAAAAAGTGTGTGTGTGTGTGTGTTAGGGCTGTGCAATTAATCGTATTTTAATCGCAATTACGATTTTGGCCTGCCACAATTACGAAAACAACATAATCGACAAAAACGATTATTTTGCTTTGCTAGGTTGTGACAGTGCACTAGAACATATTTGATCTAATTAATTTTAGTCTAATTTATTTTTATTTATCATATTTATATATGTTTAGTAGCTTGTGGAAGTGCGCTCCAAAATATTTGGAGATCTTGTTTATTGGTATTTATTATTTTGATATTATTTATTTAAATGTATCATTCATTTTTGTATTGGTTTTTCAGTTGAATTATACGTTCAGGGCATAGACTGTATATATAAAGGTTCAGGGTAATCAACAGTTAAAAAGATACTGTTCAAATTATTATTTGTTTTAAAGTTCAATAAATGGATGTTTTCAAAATCAATGAATAATGGTATTTAATAATCGTGATTATGATTTTTGCCCTAATCGAGCAGCCCTAGTGTGTGTGTGTGTGTGTGTGTGTGTGTGTGTGTGTGTGTGTGTGTGTGAGAGAGAGAGAGTGAGAGAGTGACAGGAGCTATTCAGAGCTCTGCTGCCTTGGCTACAATTTTTCATCGTTGCTGTTGTATGATTGGTGTTTAACTACGGTATTTAGCGTCGACAGCACCTCCGCTTTTAGGGTTGACGTAGACCCAAACGTCACCCGGAGGTCCCCCGGTGTTGTTGCGGGAGCTGCTGCACTAGCTAACGCTACATTAGCAAAACAAACGCAAATGTATATTGCAAAAGGTGCAGCGGGCTTCAAACACGTTCCCTCCACTGGTTTCAACCAAGCACTAAATTCGATGTTTTCCAACCAAATACGGTTGAACTTACACTTCCCCATATTTATTTGTAAGTAGATTTGAAGATACATGAGTTTCTGACTGCCGCTAGCTGAAGCTTGGTTGCTATAGGTTACTAGCTGGGTGTTCTCCAATAAGGGGCCGGGGGAAACAAAGTTAGTGATTACTGGTTCCATGTTGATTTATTTCAATACAGATTGTTGGGGGGAACTGAAAGGCTCTTACCGTACAGGTTACTTTGCAGCCCGGACATTTCCCCCAAAACACATTTAGACGCGATCGCAACACAGAAGTACCTTTCAAATCCCATCATTTTTAAGACCTTCTAAATCATATTTAAGACCTTTCTTATTTTTTTGGTCATATTTAAGACCTTTTTAAGGCCTTAAATTCAGATGATCAAATTTAAGACTTTTTAAGACCCCGCGGGAACCCTGGATGTACGCTTTCGTTTATAGCGTCGCAAATGTTTATCACTGAGTGTTGAGGTGGGCACCAAACGATTCTGTGTCTCCAGGGGACCCAAAACGAGTGGTTGGCTGTGCATCTAGGATAAGTAATAAGGGAGTTATTGTGAGTTTAGTTGCAGAGATAGGTTACATTTTTTTCGCTCGTGGCTAATTCAGAGGCTGAGTGTTAGCATTGTTTTTTTTTTTTATTTAAAAAAAAAAAGATCAGTTAGCTGAGTTTCTTCCCGTTACATGGATATAAAACATTCATAGTTTATTAAATATTAAGATTCCTTAGACGTTGTTTCCTGCAAATGACGCGTTTATCCGCCCGGTTAACGGGGGTAGAGACCAGTTAACTGGCCTCTACCCCAGTTAACTGGTCTCTACCCCCGTTAACTGGTCTCTACCCCCGTTAACTGGTCTCTATCCCCGTTAACTGGTCTCTATCCCCGTTAACTGGTCTCTATCCCCGTTAACTGGTCTCTATCCCCGTTAACTGGTCTCTACACCCCAGTTAACTGGTCTCTACCCCAGTTAACTGGTCTCTACCCCAGTTAACTAGTCTACACCCCAGTTAACTGGTCTCTACACCCCAGTTAACTGGTCTCTACCCCAGTTAACTAGTCTACACCCCAGTTAACTGGTCTCTATCCCCTTTAACTGGTCTCTATCCTCCCCGTTAACTGGTCTCTAACCTCCCCGTTAACTGGTCTCAGGGTTCATACACCTTTTCACCAATGACTTTTCCATGACCTTTACCTAATTTTCCATGACCAAACAAATTACTCTTTCTCAGCGGTACCACTGAAAATGGTTTATTTTAACATGGAACAGGAAAATAAGGTCTGCATATGAAACATGTTGTGCCTATCTAAAACAAATCAAATAGTAGGCTTACTAGCTTCTACACGCTAAAGCAACTAAAATCTCTCACCAGCAAAATACCTCGACAGTTAAATGCCATTTTACGTTTCATTACTATACAGTATTTATTATCATTATAGTATTAATATTTCGGCGATTAGATAAAATATAAATTATATTTGATGCAACTTTAGTTACATTTCCATGACTTTTCCAAAACTTTGGGAAAAATATTGTTTTCCATAACTTTTCCAGGGCCTGGAATTAGCATTTTGAATTTCCATGACTTTTCCAGGTTTTTAATGACCGTAAGAACCCTGTGGTCTGTACCCCCGTTAACCAGTCTCTACCCGTTAACTGGTCTCTACCCCGTTAACTGGTCTCTACCCCGTTAACTGGTCTCTAACCCCCCCCGTTAACTGGTCTCTAACCTCCCCGTTAACTGGTCTATACCCCGTTAACTGGTCTCTAACCCCCCCGTTAACTGGTCTCTAACCTCCCCGTTAACTGGTCTCTAACCTCCCCGTTAACTGGTCTCTAACCTCCCCGTTAACTGGTCTCTAACCCCCCCGTTAACTGGTCTATACCCCGTTGACTGGTCTCTAACCCCCCCCGTTAACTGGTCTCTAACCCCCCCCCGTTAACTGGTCTCTAACCCCCGTTAACTGGTCTCTACCCCACTCCTATCTGATTAGATAAAATATAAATTATATTTGATGCAACTTTAGTTACATTTCCATGACTTTTCCAAAACTTTGGGAAAAATATTGTTTTCCATAACTTTTCCAGGGCCTGGAATTAGCATTTTGAATTTCCATGACTTTTCCAGGTTTTTAATGACCGTAAGAACCCTGTGGTCTGTACCCCCGTTAACCAGTCTCTACCCGTTAATTGGTCTCTACCCCGTTAACTGGTCTCTACCCCGTTAACTGGTCTCTAACCCCCCCCGTTAACTGGTCTCTAACCTCCCCGTTAACTGGTCTATACCCCGTTAACTGGTCTCTAACCCCCCCGTTAACTGGTCTCTAACCTCCCCGTTAACTGGTCTCTAACCTCCCCGTTAACTGGTCTCTAACCTCCCCGTTAACTGGTCTCTAACCTCCCCGTTAACTGGTCTCTAACCTCCCCGTTAACTGGTCTCTAACCCCCCCGTTAACTGGTCTATACCCCGTTAACTGGTCTCTAACCCCCCCCGTTAACTGGTCTCTAACCCCCCCCGTTAACTGGTCTCTACCCCCAGTTAACTGGTCTCTACCCCAGTTAACTGGTCTCTCCCCCAGTTAACTGGTCTCTCCCCCAGTTAACTGGTCTCTCCCCCAGTTAACTGGTCTCTACCCCCGTTAACTGGTCTCTATCCCCGTTAACTGGTCTCTAACCCAATTAACTGGTCTCTACCCCCGTTAACTGGTCTCTACCCCCGTTAACTGGTCTCTACCCCAGTTAACTGGTCTCTACCCCCGTTAACTGGTCTCTAACCCCCCCCCGTTAACTGGTCTATACCCCGTTAACTGGTCTCTAACCCCCCGTTAACTGGTCTCTAACCCCCCGTTAACTGGTCTCTAACCTCCCCGTTAACTGGTCTCTAACCCCCCCCGTTAACTGGTCTATAACCCCCCCATTAACTGGTCTATACCCCGTTAACTGGTCTCTAACCCCCCCCGTTAACTGGTCTCTAACCTCCCCGTTAACTGGTCTATACCCCGTTAACTGGTCTCTAACCCCCCCGTTAACTGGTCTCTAACCTCCCCGTTAACTGGTCTCTAACCTCCCCGTTAACTGGTCTCTAACCCCCCCGTTAACTGGTCTATACCCCGTTAACTGGTCTATACCCCGTTAACTGGTCTCTAACCCCCCCCGTTAACTGGTCTCTAACCCCCCCCCGTTAACTGGTCTCTAACCCCCGTTAACTGGTCTCTCCCCCAGTTAACTGGTCTCTCCCCCAGTTAACTGGTCTCTCCCCCAGTTAACTGGTCTCTCCCCCAGTTAACTGGTCTCTACCCCCGTTAACTGGTCTCTATCCCCGTTAACTGGTCTCTACCCCAGTTAACTGGTCTCTACCCCCGTTAACTGGTCTCTACCCCAGTTAACTGGTCTCTACCCCCGTTAACTGGTCTCTACCCCAGTTAACTGGTCTCTACCCCAGTTAACTGGTCTCTACCCCAGTTAACTGGTCTCTACCCCAGTTAACTGGTCTCTACCCCCGTTAACTGGTCTCTAACCCCCCCCGTTAACTGGTCTATACCCCGTTAACTGGTCTCTAACCCCCCGTTAACTGGTCTCTAACCCCCCGTTAACTGGTCTCTAACCCCCCCATTAACTGGTCTATACCCCGTTAACTGGTCTCTAACCCCCCCGTTAACTGGTCTATACCCCGTTAACTGGTCTCTAACCCCCCCGTTAACTGGTCTCTAACCTCCCCGTTAACTGGTCTCTAACCCCCCCCGTTAACTGGTCTATACCCCGTTAACTGGTCTCTAACCCCCCGTTAACTGGTCTCTAACCCCCCGTTAACTGGTCTCTAACCTCCCCGTTAACTGGTCTCTAACCTCCCCGTTAACTGGTCTCTAACCTCCCCGTTAACTGGTCTCTAACCTCCCCGTTGACTGGTCTAAACCCTCTCAGATGACCCTCCCTGACCTCCACTCGTCTCTAAACAGAAAGTTGTGTCTTACTGTCTCCGTTGAGGCTGGAGGGCGTCTCCTCCATCCTCCCATTGGTCCGCCCCTCGCTGCTGGGAGTGTCTGAGACGCTGCGTCCTGCTGTGGGGGGGGTCCTGGTCTGAGGACGGCCCCTCCTTCCCCCAGGAGGCTTCAGATCTGGAGGCAGGGAGGGGGGCTCCTCTCGCTCTGCATCCTCTTTGTTCTGCAGGAGGACAGACAGTCAGACATGTTGCTCTAAAGGAAGTGATGTCAGAAGTACCAGAGCACCTGTCCGTCACCTCTCCCCGCCCACAGGAAGTGACATCACAGGAGCTCACCTTCACCTTCTTTCTCCTCCTCTTCTTCGTGCCTTTCTCCACCGGCCAGATGATCCGGTCCGCCTTCACCCACTCATCGTACCTGAGGAGGAGACAGCAGTTAGACCCTGCCTCTAAACACATTAGGCCCCGCCTCTAACACATATTATGTCCCACCCCCACCTCTAAAAACACCATGTCCCTCCTCTATAACACCAGGCCCCGCCTCTAAAAACACCATGTCCCTCCTCTATAACACCAGGCCCCGCCTCTAAAAACACCATGTCCCTCCTCTATAACACCAGGCCCCGCCTCTAAAAACACCATGTCCCTCCTCTATAACACCAGGCCCGCCTCTAAAAACACCATGTCCCTCCTCTATAACACCAGGCCCCGCCTCTAAAAACACCATGTCCCTCCTCTATAACACCAGGCCCCGCCTCTAAAAACATTTGGCCCCGCCCCTCACCTGACGTTCCAGCCGAAGTAGTGCACGAGGAAGAACTGCTCCCCGTTGTCGTTGTCCCTCTTCTTGATGTGCGCCTCGTAGATCTTCTGAGTCTTTCCTCTGCCGTACTTCACCCTCACCTTCGTCCCCATCACCGAGTCTCCGTCCTCTTCCTCCGCCCTGAACACACACACACATCAGAAACGACCCTCCTGACCTCCTCTGTTTGGACTTGTTCAGGTAACGTCTGTCTCACCCTTCTCTCCTCCTCTCCTCGTCCTCCTCCTCTTCATCGTCTTCTTCATCGTCTTCGTCCTCAGAGTCATCCGTCCTCCTGTTGCTGCGCCTCCTCAGCTCCCTCAGCTCCTCACTGTACTCTGACCCTGGTCCTGATCCTGGACCTGATCCTTCTCCTTCTCCTGATCCTGGACCTCCTCCTGATCCTGGACCACCTGATCTTGGACCACCTGATCCTGGACCTGATCTTGGACCTAATCCTGGTCCTGATCTTGGACCTGATCCTGGACCACCTGATCCTGGACTACCTGATCTTGGACCTGATCCTGGTCCTGATCTTGGACCACCTGATCCTGGACCACCTGATCCTGGACCACCTGATCCTGGTCCTGATCTTGGACCACCTGATCCAGGACCTGATCCTGGTCTGAAGGGAGAGCCTCTCTCTGGCTTCAGATGGCTCCTCCTCCCCTACACAAGAATATTAATACAAACAAAGTAATTTAACCCATCGGACCCCGGAGCCATTTCTACTTTTGGGAGAATTATGGGGAACATCATGTAGACTGACTAGAGTGCCACATAGAACACATGTCTGACAAGAAACGCCCCCTAGTGTCAGAGATCTGAAAAGTGACATACAGTATATGGCTTGAACACTAAATCACATGACCTGGCCCATGGACATGTTGTCAAGGGAACACAAAGTCACATGACCTGGCCCATGGACATGTTGGACATGTTGTCATGGGAACACTAAATCACATGACCTGGCCCATGGACATGTTGTCAAGGGAACACAAAGTCACATGACCTGGCCCATGGCCCTCCAGACTGTTCAGTGTGTGTCACTGAGGGACTTCATGAGATCAAATAAAGGCTAACCCTGAAGTAAGGAACTTTCCAGAACGTTTAGATGTCATGTCTGTCAGCGTGGGTTCTTATGGGTTAAAGTAAATATAAAAGTCAGCACTTATTATAAACATATTGGGGGGGGGGGATGGGTCTCCCGTCTCACCCGGGGGGACGTCTGCGTCTCCTTCACTTCCTCCTCCGACTCCTCCCCTTCCTCCTTTGGAGACGCTTTAGGCTTGGGCCCCGCTGGCTTCTGATTGGCCGGTGAGGGGGGGTGACGGGGGTTGTTGTGATGGATGGTTCTGAAACTGATGGAGGCCGAGCGGCAGTACTCCTCAAACCCATACAGGTACCTGAGGGGAGGGAGAGGGTTACTGGGAGGACTGGG
Organism: Trematomus bernacchii; assembly: GCF_902827165.1. NCBI lineage: Eukaryota > Metazoa > Chordata > Actinopteri > Perciformes > Nototheniidae > Trematomus > Trematomus bernacchii. The sequence goes on along the minus strand of NW_022988000.1, from coordinate 37,205 downwards.
AGAGGGATACTGGGAGGACTGGGAGAGGGCTACTGGGAGGACTGGGAGAGGGTTACTGGGAGGACTGGGAGAGGGTTACTGGGAGAGGGTTACTGGGAGGACTGGGAGAGGGTTACTGGGAGGACTGGGAGAGGGTTACTGGGAGGACTGGGAGAGGGTTACTGGGAGGACTGGGAGAGGGTTACTGGGAGGACTGGGAGAGGGTTACTTGGAGGGCTGGGAGAGGGTTACTGGGAGAGGGTTACTGGGAGGACTGGGAGAGGGTTACTGGGAGGACTGGGAGAGGGTTACTGGGAGAGGGTTACTGGGAGGACTACTGGGAGAGGGTTACTGGGAGAGGTTTACTGGGAGAGCTGGGGAGAGGGTTACTGGGAGGGCTGGGAGAGGGTTACTGGGAGGTCTGGGAGAGGGTTACTGGGAGGTCTGGGAGACACAGTTTATTTAATAACAACTCTTACTTCCTGTAGGCCGTCTTCACGTTGTAGGACGCCGCTGAGTTCAGGACGGGGATCCCCAGGTCCACGTAGACCTGCTTCCACACCGTGCCAGACTCTATCTGTAAGACAGGTCGTGACATCACAGCGTCACACAGGTGAGAGGACATCAGGACATAGAGACAGCAGTCAGAGGACAGGTGAGACTCACCTTGTGGCAGCCCCCCTGCAGGTAGACCAGTCTGAAGAGCTTGAAGAGGTTCAGGTCTTTGTAGCCCAGGACTGGAGGCTTGTTGATGGGAGTCCCTGAGAGAGAGACAGATGGAGAGACAGACACAGACAGAGAGACAGACACAGACAGAGAGACAGACAGACACAGACAGAGAGACAGACAGACATATAGAGAGACAGACACAGACAGAGAGACAGACACAGACAGAGAGACAGAGAGAGAGACAGACAGAGAGACAGAGAGAGAGACAGACAAAGAGACAGATGGAGAGAGAGACAGACAGAGACGACAGACAGACAGATGGAGAGACAGACAGATGGAGAGACAGACAGATGGAGAGACAGACAGATGGACAGACAGACAAACAGACAGACGGAGAGACAGACAGATGCAGAGACAGACAGATGGAGAGACAGACAGATGGACAGAGAGACAGACAGATGGAGAGACAGACAGACAGACAGAGAGACAGACAGATGTTAGAGGGAACCAGCAGCTGATGAAGACCCCCACCACCATGTGAATCACCAGGTCTCACCTCGGTCCTCCATGAACTTGTAGAGCTGCTGCAGGAACACATCTCTCTCTTCTGGGTCCGACTCCTCCTCCGGCTGCAGAGAGACAGGAGGACAGACAGAGAGAGAGACAGACAGGAGGACAGACAGAGAGAGAGACAGACAGGAGGAGAGAGAGAGAGACAGAGAGGAGGAGACAGAGAGACAGACAGAGAGAGAGACAGACAGGAGGAGAGAGAGGAGGAGACAGAGAGACAGGTTAACATCACATGAACTGCAGCAGAGTTCTGAGGAAGATCCAAGGCAAGGCACCGAACCCCCAGCTGCTCCCTGCTCTCCCTCTGGACCAGTGGCGTAGCCAGGAATGATTGTGTGGATGGGCCTGGAGAAATGTAGGTGGGCCAGGGGGAGACTTATTAAGCGTGGGGTCTGAGCTGAAACTTCATTAATGATTTTAATGCACTAATTGAACATAAGCATAAACTAGCAGTGAAAACAAAAGCATAGGCCCGGCGGCCTCAGAATGTGAAACTGACATCCACCTGACTAGGGATGGGTATCGTCCACATGACTAGGGATGGGTATCGTCCACCTGACTAGGGATGGGTATCGTCCACCTGACTAGGGATGGGTATCGTCCACATGACAAGGGATGGGTATCGTTACGGTTTTAACGGTAGGACTACTACTACTTTTATCGATACCGCTTATCGATCCGGTGCTTTAACGGTACTTTTATCGGTTCTTTTGGAGAAAAAAATAAGGTAAACTAACTAAACAAATTGTGAACAAAACTAACATTGCTTTTTATTTAAATTAAATACATAATATTTCACATCAAAAGAAACAACAATGTTTTAACACATGGTATTAAATAATCTGATGACAGAACTGTGAACAGAATGGCTGAAACTTTAACAAACTAAATAACTCAGTTCCCTCTAATCATTAACCCATGTTTGTATCATAGAGTTAGCTCCGTGTGTTGCTGCTAGCATACATAACACCTGACGTGGAAACGTTACTCGTGGATGGGGCTACAGAGCTACTAGAGAGACAGTCGAACCCGGTGCATTTCTCCGTCTGGATGTGGTGCACTTTTGCTAAATGTTTAGACAGATTGCTCGTGTTACCGCCCTCACATGCTAAACTCTTATTGCACTTTAGGCAACGAGCGAGACAGGTAAAGTTTAACCACACCTCGGAGCGAGTTCTCTCCGCCATCTCCTCCGTGTGTGTGTGTGTGTAAACTGCCCCGCCCCCTCGCACACAGACGGGGATTGGAAAGATCTAAAATACTAAAAATAATCATAGACGCATTTTGCTGTCTTTTTGCGTATTAGAAACGGAGTTGGCGACACTAAAACTGCAATATAATGTTTTGTGTTATATATTTTTTACATGTCTCTCTCCAGTACCGACCGATAACGTCGGAGCTTAATGGTACCACGGTCTTTAATAATTCAGCCCTGGGGCCCGTGACGAATGAATGCAAAATCCAGGATTCGACAACCCAACCATCAAAAAGACAGCATAGAATAACGGACTATACATTCAAATGCGCGTTCCCGTGTCAAGGCGTGCATTTCACGACGGAGGTGCATCATTTGACACAACACCGGGGCCCGGTACCCATCCCTACACATGACTGGCTCGGCGGCCACAGGTTGTTTATCCTTGACAGTCGCACAGTGGGCACACACTGAGAGTATTTTCATATTCAGCACATGTGCACACGCTTCACTGCAGACCTCAAGAAGAAATAAGACTTTCATTCACTCACGGCAAAACTTACTTTACTTACTAATTTACTCACGGTAAATGCACTCCCTATTCCATTGTCATGAAAGTGGAATTTAACTATATCCAGAATAAGTTTGATTGGATCTAGCTAGAAACATGTCTATTTCTGCTGTAAAGTTGGGCATTTTAACATGGGGGTCTCTGGGGGTGGCTCCTTTCTGCATCCATCCCCTGTCGGCCACTAGAGGAACTGCAGTTTGTGGCACTTGCTTCTGGGCTTCCCGGCTCTGCGCTATAACGCGCTGATTGGCTGTGGGTGGGCCAGACGTGCATGTCCCACCCACAGCTACGCCACTGCTCTGGACCCTGTCTGAAACCCCCCCTCACCTCCTCCTTGGTGTGCTTCTTTTTCTTCTTCTTCTCCTCGTCCTGCTCATGGTCTTCATCGCTCTCCTTCTCCTCCTCCTCTTCATCGCTGGAGGACGAGTCCAGGATCTGACTCATGTCCATCTTCCACAGCTCAGGGATCTCACCTGTCCTCAGGAACACCTGCGCCAGCTCGAAGCCTGGAGACACGTCACCAGTCATCACTTTAATGAACTAATGTCCCAGAGACTGTGCCCCAGTGCATTGTGGGAGATGTAGTCTTACCTTTCCTGGTGGAAAACTCAGACCTGGAGGCGCCGGCCGTGGTGACGGTGTGGACGTGTCTCCTGGCCACCGTGAAGCTGCAGGGAGACAGGTGACAGGTGAGACAGGAAGCAGGTGAGACAGGAAGACAGGTGAGACAGGAAGACAGGTGAGACAGGAAGCAGGTGAGACAGGAAGACAGGTGAGACAGGAAGACAGGTGAGACAGGAAGACGGTGGGACAGGTGATATTTGGAGACAGGTGAGGTAAATAAACTCACAACTTGGCGTCGCTGAAGCTCCTGACCAGACACTGATCCTTCTTCACCTGAAGCTCATCGTTACAGCTGGGAGACACCACCTGCACACACACACACATCAATATCTCTACCTGAGGAATGTGTGTGTGTGTGTGTGTGTGTGTGTGTGTGTGTGTGTTTACCAGAGCCAGGTACCAGTTGCTGATCTCCTCCTCACTCTCGATGCTGCAGATCTTCCCCAGCAGCTCATCATTCAGCCTCCTGCGGTTAACCTCCTCTTCATCACTGGAGGAGGAAGAGTGATCCTCATCAGCCCTGAGGGGGGGGGGGGTTAGAGAGAGAGACACGTTAGAGAGAGGGAGGGAGAGACAGGTTAGAGAGAGACAGGTGAGAGAGAGAGCGAGAGACAGGTTAGAGAGAGGTGAGAGAGAGAGAGAGATGAGAGAGAGAGAGAGAGATGAGAGAGAGAGAGGTGAGAGAGAGGTGAGAGAGATGAGAGAGAGAGATGAGAGAGGTGAGAGAGAGAGAGAGAGAGATGAGAGAGATGAGAGAGAGAGAGATGAGAGAGAGAGAGGTGAGAGAGATGAGAGAGAGATGAGAGAGAGAGAGGTGAGAGAGAGAGAGAGAGGAGAGATGAGAAGAGGGTGAGAGTTGAGTGAGAGGGAGAGAGAGATGAGAGAGGCTCGGTGTGAGAGAGAGAGAGAGAGAGATGAAGGAGACGAGAGAGGGGAGAGAGGGGGGAGAGAGGAGGGGGGGGAGAGATGAGAGAGAGAGAGGAGAGAGAGATGAGAGAGAGAGAGGTGTGAGAGAGAGAGAGAGAGAGAGAGAGAGGTGAGAGAGAGAGAGAGGTGAGAAGTTAATCCTACTTTAACCTCCTTTGTTATTGTTATTATTTGATACCCTCTGTTATTGTCCTGTGGTTTAAATAAAGGTTGTTGAAACTCACACAGCCTGGGAGGAGCGCCGCCCCCCGCGGTTCTTCTTCTTCCCGATGACCGGCGTGCCGAAGTGCTCCGGGTTGGTGAGAGGCAGCTGGTCCAGAGTCTGAGACATGGTACACACACAGGTACAAACAGTTACACACACACACACACACACGTACACACCCAGGTACATACACACAGGTACAAACAGTTACACACACACACACACACACACACACAGGTACAAACAGTTACACACAGGTACACACCCAGGTACACACACACACAGTTACACACACAGGTACAAACAGTTACACACACAGGTACACACAGTTACAAACAGTTACACACACAGGTACAAACAGTTACACACACAGGTACACACAGTTACACACACAGTTACACACACGTACACACACAGGTACACACCGTTACAGTTACACACACACACAGGTACACACACAGGTACACACCCAGTTACACACACAGGTACAAACAGTTACACACACACACAGGTACAAACAGTTACACACACACACACACAGGTACACACATAGTTACACACACAGGTACAAACAGTTACACACACACACAGGTACAAACAGTTACACACACACAGGTACACACATAGTTACACACATGTCAGGTTACACACACACACATCAGAGGTACACACATAGTTACACCCACACACATCAGAGGTACACACACACATCAGGTGTACACACACACCAGAGTTACACACACATCAGAGGTACATATCAGAGTTACATCTTTCAAACTAACTGTATTACTTAATAACAGCTGACAACATTTCACCAGTGAGAGGGGTGGAAGGATATAGGTGTAGAAAGTAGTCCCTATGTGTGTGTGTGTGGTGGAAGGATACAGGAGTAGAAAGTAGTCCCTTACCTCGCTCTCTGCAAAGTGTCTCTCTCCCTTCAGACACAGAGACGTACGACGAAGAGTCTTCTCATCTCCATCATCAAACACTGACACACACACACACACACGTTAATGACAGTAAACATGTCTCTGTAACATCCCATAATGAGCTGGAGGTGAGCTGGCAGCGGATTGGTCAGACAGCCAAGAGAAGTTGTGACATCACATGATATCAGCAGAGGACCACCATGTCCACACACACACACACACACACCAGTTAATGACAGTAAACATGTCTCTGTAACATCCCATAATGAGCTGGAGGTGAGCTGGCAGCAGATTGGTCAGACAGCCAAGAGAAGTTGTGACATCACATGATATCAGCAGTTTTAGCGAAACCGTTCTCATCTTCATCACTCCTCCCCGACAGCCAATCACAGCGCTCCATTATCAGCCAATCACAGTGTTTCATTATCATCCTTCACCAACAGCCAATTACAGCGTCCCGTCTCTACAGTGGATTTTTTGTATTTAAATGTTTTGTTGCTTTAAAGGTCTCCTATTGGTCTACAGTGGAGGAGAGGAGCATCTGATCCCCTCATCTTCATCACACATCAAGGGTTCTCTCCTTCTTCATCACACATCAAGGATTCTCCCTCTCCATCACACATCAAGGGTTCTCTCTGAAACTCCATATCATGTTCCAAACCACATCAAGGATTCTCTCTGAAACAGTATGGAGCTCAAACTCTTTCTCTCTCTCAGGTTTACCACAAGGTGAGTTCCTTTTGATTTCCTGCTTCTTTACACATGCTCTCTCCAGTACAGGTTAGCTCTGAGTGTTAGCATGCTAATGTAAACACAGACCGTATTACTTCCAGAACACGTCTCATTGTTTCTGACAGCAACGTTTCTGATTGGCCCGTGGGTGTAAAGCCCGCCCACATTTTAGTAATGTCGTCATGACGCAGCAAATCTGGATCAGCTCCGTTGTTCCCCCGTTTTTAGAGATGTGGGTACGGAGGAAAAGAGAGAGGGGTTTATTTCCTGACTCTTTGTGAGTCTCCTGACACACCGGGCACACACCAGGGACACACCGTGACGTAGAGAAGACATCAGGAAGGGACTTCTGCATGATAGGGGACCTCTAAATGTGTTTTGCTTGAAGACACTTTATTAGAGTTTCAAAAACTACATTTTCTCTGAAGACAGCACCAAACATTATACTTATAAATCCACAAAGATAAAGAGATGTTTGAGCGGCCTGTCAACAACAACAACAACAGGTCCTCCTTTACTGTGCCCCCCTGCTAAGAGACCCCCTGATGGTCCTGATGGTCCCCCCTGCTGGCCCCCTCCCTGCTGAGAGACCCCCTGATGGTCCTGATGGGTCCCCCCCTGCTGAGAGACCCCCTGATGGTCCCCCCTGCTGAGAGACCCCCTGATGCCCCCCCCCCTGCTGAGAGACCCCCTGATGGTCCTGATGGTCCCCTCTGCTGAGAGACCCCCTGATGCGCCCCCCCCCCCCCCCTTCTGAGAGACCCCCTGATGGTCCCCCCCCTGCTGAGAGACCCCCTGATGGTCCCCCCTGCTGAGAGACCCTGATCAGAGACTCACCCACGGTGTAGAGGCTGGCGTCTGTCAGCTTGCTGATGACCGCCTCGCTGCTCAGACCCTCGTTAGTCTTCACCTCCACCGTGGAGCCCACCTGCACATCAGAGCACTCAGTTAGAGACAGAGACATTCAAGACAGAGACTCTATAGACTCTAAAGTGGTCCTCACCTTCAGGGCTCCTTTCACCTGGTCGTCCTGGACCACCTGAGACGTGCTCTCACCTTTCAGGCTCACCTGGAGACACAGAGAGGACAGAGAGAGAGAGAGAGAGAGGACAGAGATACACACAGAGGACAGAGAGAGAGGACACAGAGACACACAGAGGACAGAGAGAGAGAGGACACAGAGGACAGAGAGAGAGAGGACAGAGACACACAGAGGACAGAGAGAGAGGACACAGAGACACACAGAGGACAGAGAGAGAGGACACAGAGACACACAGAGGACAGAGACACACAGAGGACAGAGACACACAGAGGACAGAGAGAGAGAGGACACAGAGGACAGAGAGAGAGAGGACAGAGACACACAGAGGACAGAGAGAGAGAGAGAGAGGACACAGAGGACAGAGAGAGAGAGGACAGAGACACACAGAGGACAGAGAGAGGACACAGACACACAGAGCACAGAGAGAGAGAGGACACAGAGACACACAGAGAGGACACAGAGACACACAGAGGACAGAGAGAGAGAGGACACAGAGACACACAGAGGACAGAGAGAGGACACAGAGACACACAGAGCACAGAGAGAGAGAGGACACAGAGGACAGAGACACACAGAGGACAGAGAGAGGACACAGAGACACACAGAGGACAGAGAGAGAGAGGACACAGAGACACATGGGGGTTAATTTCTGAAGGGAATACATTAACCCCAACAGGTACAGAGACACTTTGTGAGGATAGAGACACGTCCTGGTCTATCAGCTGTGAGGACAGACAGATGGACTGACAGTAAAAGGTCCTGGTTCTGGACCTAGACCAGGTTCTGCAACTGGACCTGGTTCTAATCCTGGTTCTAGTTCTGGTCCTGATTCTAGTCCTGGACCTGGTTCTGAGGGTTCTGGTTCTTACCTTGACCTTCACCATGCGCTTCACGGTCTTGATCTTGGCCTCGCAGAAGGCTCCTCTGTATTTGGCGCTAACATCCGTCCCCACGGACAGGTAGGGAGGCTCTTCTGCTGCCTGCAACACACACACACATCAGTAACACACACACACACTCTCCCAGCATGCACTGCGGCACACAGAGGGAGATGTTGAAGCTGTCTCCGATTAGCCTCTTTAGCTGCTAGCGTTAGCATGAGTTTCTCCCTCTTACAGACTGGTTCCAGACAGTTTAACTATAAAGACTTTAAGGAACCAATAGGACTCTTTAAATGTGACGCTCTATACGTCAGAGTGTGACTGAACCTGGTTTCTGTTCATGCTTTTCCATTAATTAATTATTTTGTCATATGTCATCATGGGGACTAAATGGTTTTGACTGCTCTCTTGTTGTTGTGGTGAAATCCTGTAGATCTGTAGCAGGGTCTAATGCTGCGTTCACACCGGACGCGATGCGATGTTTGGGGGCGGCGCGATTACATGTAAAGTCAATGCAGAGACGCGGACAGACGCGAATTCGCTCCGACTGTGCGCATGAAGCGGTGGACGCGGCGCGAATCACGCGATTGAACGGTGCCGCGTCAAACGCGAGAGTTCCATTTTTTCAACTCGAGCGTCAAATTCACATGACGCGTTCTCGCGGAAGCCAATCAGCGGTGAGGATCTCAGCCGCCGTCACTGACGTTCAACCAGAAAACATCAGCCGTTAGCTGTTAGCAGTTAGCACACAGAGCTCACAGCTCCTCATATCTGTTCAGAAACTGGACAAAAGTTAAACAAGTACAAACCACAGACTGTCTGTGTCATGGAGAATACAGTCGCTGGTTTATTTATGTCTGTAGGCCGTTGTTATGAGTGTGGAATGAGCATATTAGCCTGGTCGACCCGATCTTCATTCAGAAAACAAGCATTTTAAAAGGTTTTTCTCCTGCCGTCTGTCTGCAGACTTGTCAAAGCATTAATTCATGGTTTTTACTAACCGGTATCAGTATGTTGTTACTTCGGCATCATTTAGAAACGTGTATTACAATTTAATCAAGGTAAAATATGTTCATGTTGTTGTAGTTGTAGCCCCCGAGCCAGCGCGTCTTGTTTGAATGATGAGAGTAAACACAGCTGGCAGCCGCGGTGAAACTCGAGCGTTTAGAGCGATGCGATAGGAGCGATTATTCGCATCGCGTCCGGTGTGAACGCAGCATAAGAACTGAGAAGGGATCAGTTCATCTCTCACAGTAATCTGTCTCTGTTCCTCTCAGTGTATACGGCTGTGATGGAGCTACGTGTGACGGACTGACGGAGCTACGTGTGACGGACTGACGGAGCTCTGTGTACAGAGATCTAACACGTGATACAGATGTAAGGATATAAAGACTGCTTGTGATTGGCTGGACAGTTTATATAAGTGTTATTCCTTGTCCTGATGTCTAGATGTGTCTCTGGATGTGTCTCTGGATGTGTCTCTGGATGTGTCTCTGGATGTGTCTCTGGAGGTGTCTCTGGAGGTGTCTCTGGAGGTGTCTCTGGAGGTGTCTCTAGATGTGTCTCTAGATGTGTCTCTGGATGTGTCTCTGGATGTGTCTCTGGATGTGTCTCTGGATGTGTCTCTGGATGTGTCTCTGGATGTGTCTCTAGATGTGTCTCTGGAGGTGTCTCTGGAGGTGTCTCTGGAGGTGTCTCTGGATGCGTCTCTGGATGCGTCTCTGGATGCGTCTCTGGATGCGTCTCTGGATGCGTCTCTGGATGCGTCTCTAGATGTGTCTCTAGATGTGTCTCTGGATGTGTCTCTGGATGTGTCTCTGGATGTGTCTCTGGATGTGTCTCTGGATGTGTCTCTGGATGTGTCTCTGGATGTGTCTCTAGATGTGTCTCTGGATGTGTCTCTAGATGTGTCTCTGGATGTGTCTCTGGATGTGTCTCTGGATGCGTCTCTGGATGCGTCTCTGGATGCGTCTCTGGATGCGTCTCTGGAGGTTTTGAGTATAGATAGAAAGCTTGTTGTGGTCATTGAATAACGTCCTCTTACTGTTTTAACTAACAAGCAATGTGTTGTATCTCAGCAGCAGATCCACAGGTTAACATCAGGTGTCTCTGTACTGTCTCAGTGTTCACCTGTTCTCTTGACCAGGTGTCTCTAAACCAGTTCAAGATGTCCTGCTGGTGTCTATGTACTGGTCGTACTGTCTCCAGCATCCTGCCAGTAGCTTGAGTATTTATCAGTTTATGTGTCGGAGACAGAGACGTCACAACAACATGGAGAGGGTTCACTTGACACAGGTCCATCTGTGAGAGTCTTAGTAAACTGACTGAGTTTAAACTGGGCAGAGACGGTCTCTACTGGGACCACCAGGACCAGCAGAGACGGTCTCTACTGGGACCACCAGGACCAGGTCTCCACACTCACCTTCATCTCGCCGGCTATTTGAGGGAGTCCAGCTCGGAAGATGGTGATCTCTGAAAGACAGAGAGGACACGAGGTTAGAGAGAGACACACATAGAGAGACAGACAGACAGGACACGAGGTTAGAGAGAGACAGAGAGACAGACAGGACACAAGGTTAGAGAGAGACACACAGAGAGAGAGACAGACAGGACACGAGGTTAGAGAGACAGAAAGAAAGACAGACAGATAGACACCCTGTCCTGCTTGTTGATTGATGCTAAGCTAGCCCTCACTTCTTGTGTAGCTCTCCTCCTCAGATCAGATCTGAAGCACAAACTGAGTCTAAACCCTGGTCCTCTCTCTCTCTCTCTCCCCGCAGATCAGACCCTCTCCCCGGCTCTCTCTCCCCCCGCAGATCAGACCCTCTCTCTCTCTCCCTCCGCAGATCAGACCCTCTCCCCGTCTCTCTCTCCCCCCGCAGATCAGATCCTCTCTCTCCCCGGCTCTCTCTCCCTCCGCAGATCAGACCCTCTCCCCCCGCAGATCAGACCCTCTCCCCCCGTAGATCAGACCCTCTCCCGCAGTTCAGACCCTCTCCCCGCAGTTCAGACCCTCTTTCCGGGCAGCAGCTCCTTCCCGCTCCCCTCTCTCTCTCTCTCACTCTCCCTCTCTGAGCCGCCATGTCTGCTAGCTCTATGCTAACTTTCCCACCCCCTCACCCCTCCTGAACCCTCCAGAGACTGGGTACTCACACAGTATCTCTCCCGGATCCTGGAGGCCTTACAGCGGCTGTGATGGAAGGACCGTGTGTTCCTCTCCGGAGCTACATGCTAACGAAGCTAGCTGGTGGATCGTACGGTCATTTAAAGCGTCTGATAACAAACAGGAAGAGAGCCCGCAGATGAAGCCCATATTTGGAATGTCCCTAGCGGCCAACCGGTGGTACTACAACCACCGTGACGTCACTGGGCCCAAAAATACTTTTCCCCGTTGACTTACATTGGGAAAGAGACGTCTGTAAATCAGCATACATTTGTATTTGAGTTAAATAAACTACCCGAAACGAACTCTTGTATATTCCTTATTTAAATCATTGGCGTATAAAAGTTGTAAAATGCTTTTAAAGCTGAATCCAGAGTTATTATGTCTCTCCATTCATCTGACTGACAGAGAGCGGGAGATGGGAGGCGGGGCTTAAGGGAAACTCCACTGCGCATGCTCTGTGGGCCCACATCCGGGTACATTTGCTCTCCATAGTGAGCTATTTAGTGCTTCATGTGAGCAGCTACATAGGAATGAACGGAGTGTCTTTATACAGACTATCTGATACTATTTGAGACGGTAGCTCCTGTTCCCGGTGAACTAACGGACATTAAGAACACACTGCGTGACTCTGGGTTATTTATTTAATAAAAGAAGCTCCACAAAGACTAATTTCTTCATCTGTTCTCTGAAAACAAGCCTCTCCACCGGGGAGAGAACCAGCTCCTCCCGGTAACATCCAGCTCCTACCCGGTTATACTGTTAATTTCCCCCGGGTTATGGTGCTAATGGTGTAAAGTAACGGTTAATATTAAAGGTTAATACTCACGTTTTCTCTCCGCTTCCTTCTCTCTGCGAACAGATTCACGAACAACAAGCTGTTGAGCCCGGAGCTCTGTTTCCCGACACCTGATTGGCTGCGGTGACAGCGGCGGTCAGAACGGGGAAATCTGATTGGTTAACAGATCCCTCCGTTTTAATTGGACATACCTCGTACTGGCGTTGCTATTGGTCTATACGAACACGGCGCCACGAGGGAAATGACGTTGTCAGCTGGGGACGCAGCCAATCAGAGCCGAGGATCAAAGCAAAACCCGCAAATAGAGAGTACTATTGGTCGCGTGCGCTTTGTGCCTGGAGATGGAGCTCTGCGATTGGCTGAGCTGGCTTCCGGTGTATATGGGAAGCCCCGCCCCTATACGTGCTAGTATCCGCTCACCAAACTCCATTCAGAAATCTGTGAGTTGAACTAACCTCGTTCATCGACTGGATGTAAACAAACTGTGTTTATTAAGTTAGTACTTAAAGTATCTGATATATATTAATTAATTATATCTATATTAACTCACTAAGTTTCAGATATTCTCCATCAAACCTCACTTTATAACCGGTTAGCAGGTAGAACCAACCGGAAGGAGCTTTATTAGTAAACAAAAGTTCCCTTTGTGTTTGTTTACACTCATGGCAGCTCAGCCGGAAGAAAGAGGCGGGTTGTTTACTTTGATAAACGTCCTGTTGTCTTTACTGTGTCTTGAACTCCTTTAAAATGACTGCTGTAAACACTTAATGGACTCTTTTCTTAACCTAGTTCTGCGACGTGGTTTATATGCGCGAGACGATGTCACATTATGGGATGTTTGGACCCGGGTTTCAGAGCACGAGCACCCGGAAGCGATTCCTGAGGGTTAGTCAGACTCTGGAGAAATAACGGGAGTTTCCGTCGGTGTTTGTAAAAGAGAAGCGGAGGGGACGGCGTGTGACGTCACAGGAAGAGGCTGACGTCAGAGCCATATAAGGCATGCTACTCTGTGGAAGTTATTATTAACATGAACACATGCTGGGAGACAGGTGTGTCCCACAGGTGAGGGACACATACTACACTGCGCTAAGGGATGGAGACTGTTCAGAAACACTTACTACACTGAGCTAAGGGATGGAGACTGTTCAGAGACACTTTAAACTGAGCTAAGGGATGGAGACTGTTCAGAAACACTTACTACACTGAGCTAAGGGATGGAGACTGTTCAGAGACACTTACTACACTGAGCTAAGGGATGGAGACTGTTCAGAGACACTTTAAACTGAGCTAAGGGATGGAGACTGTTCAGAGACACTTTAAACTGTTCCAACTACTTAATAATCCGTGTGTTAGTTTACGATAAGCACTTTATTGATGCGTTGCAGCAGCGTAAAAACACAAGGCATTGCACATGAGAAATGAAAGAGTCGAACAATTCTTAATACATCTCAAATAGAAATAAAATAGCATTAAATAGAAAATGTACATGTTGAAATACCAATGTACAAAATATAGAGCAGGATATTATAAATACATGAAGTGTGTGAGGAATATGAAACAGTTTATGAGAACAGTGAGGCTTAAAACCAGCCTTTCTTCAGATGGGTGACGAAGCAGCGGATCCACTCTAGTATCAAGAGTGACGTGTCAACATGTCAACATGTGTCTTTGACTGTGTGTACACATGTTTGATATTTGTTTTTATATTCTGGATTGTGGGAAACGGTATCTCGATCTCTCTGTACACACAAAGTGGAAGATTGACTTTCCTCTGTCAGTCGTTTATGAGTTCATCAGACCGAGAACAAACACACACTTTCTCCAACTGGTCTTTTTTTTTTATTTTGGAAGCGGAAATTCAAACCAAATGAAACGACATGAAAGTACATGAACTACAAAACATACAAAATAAAGTGAAGAAGGGTCTACATGTTGTCTTCATCGGAGTCATCCTCCTCCTCCAGAGAGTCCTGCAACACAACAACACTGTCAGTCTGTGTGTGTGAGAGAGTGTGTGTGAGTGAGTGTGAGTGAGTGTGTGAGAGTGGTCAGACAGCCAAGAGGATATGACATCACAGGAGTTCAGCTTTTTAAGCGAAACCTCTCTGACTCTCATCATCCCACCCTGCAGACTGTGAGGTGTGTGTGTCCTAGGTGTGTGTGTGTCTGTCTGTGAGGTGTGTGTGTGTGTCTGTCTGTGAGGTGTGTGTGTGTAAGGTGTGTGTGTGTCTGTCTGTGAGGTGTGTGTGTGTGTAAGGTGTGTCTGTGAGGTGTGTGTGTCTGTAAGGTGTCTGTGAGTAAGGTGTGTGTGTCTGTCTGTGAGGTGTGTGTCTGTCTGTGAGGTGTATGTCTGTCTGTGAGGTGTGTGTATGTCTGTGTGTAAGGTGTGTGTGTGTGTCTGTGTGTAAGGTGTGTGTGTGTGTCTGTGTGTAAGGTGTGTGTGTGTGTCTGTGTGTAAGGTGTGTGTGTGTGTGTCTGTCTGTGAGGTGTGTGTGTGTTTAAGGTGTGTGTCTGTGAGGTGTGTGTGTCTGTGAGGTGTGTGTGTACGGTGTGTCTGTGAGGTGTGTGTGTGAGGTGTGTGCCTGTACGGTGTGTGTGAGGTGTGTGCCTGTACGGTGTGTGTGAGGTGTGTGCCTGTACGGTGTGTGTGAGGTGTGTGCCTGTACGGTGTGTGTGAGGTGTGTGTCTGTGAGGTGTGTGTCTGTGAGGTGTGTGTCTGTGAGGTGTGTGTCTGTGAGGTGTGTGTCTGTGAGGTGTGTGTCTGTGAGGTGTGTGTCTGTGAGGTGTGTGTCTGTGAGGTGTGTGTCTGTGAGGTGTGTGTCTGTGAGGTGTGTGTCTGTGGTGTGTGTGTCTGTGAGGTGTGTGTCTGAGGTGTGTGTGTGAGGTGTGTGCCTGTGAGGTAGGTGTCTGTGAGGTAGGTGTCTGTGAGGTAGGTGTCTGTGAGGTAGGTGTGTCTGTGAGGTAGGTGTGTCTGTGAGGTAGGTGTGTGTCTGTGAGGTGTGTGCCTGTACGGTGTGTGTAAGGTGTGTCTGTGAGGTGTGTGTGTCACCTTGGCGTATTTCTCCGCCTCCTCTCTAACGTCTTTGGGAACGAGCTGGTGTCGTCCGTCTGTGACTGAGGAGAGAGACAGAGTTAACTTCAAATTCAACGAGCTAACCGCTAATGCTAACAGAGTTAACATCCCATAATGAGCTGGAGGTGAGCTGGCAGCGGATTGGTCAGACAGCCAAGAGAAGGTGTGACATCACAGGATATCAGCAGTTTTAGCGAAACCGTTCTCATCTTCATCACTCCTCCCCGACAGCCAATCACAGGACAGATACAGCCTGAGCACACCTGAGTCACTGTTAACTCACTAACACCTGTTCCCATGGTTACCTGGGTTCATGAGGGTTAAAGGCAGCTACTGTAATGCTACCAATCGTTTCTGTAACATTTATTTTTTAGTATAACTGTTTATTTATTCTGTTTAATAAATATGAAAGACAGGTAGAGAGAGGACAGAAGAAGAAACGCAGCGCTGTGATTGGTGGACTCACCCTCTCCCACCCAGCTGAGCTCCAGCTCGAAGGCCTTGTCCTTCACCTCATCGTGCACGATGTAGATTCTGCAGAGACACAGGAGAACGTGTAAATCTAAACGGGTTCTGGTGCGAGAGCTAACCGCTAATGCTAACAGAGTTTACATCACATAATGAGCTGGAGGTGAGCTGGCAGCGGATTGGTCAGACAGCCAAGAGAAGGTGTGACATCACAGGATATCAGCAGTTTTAGCGAAACCGTTCTCATCTTCATCACTCCTCCCCGACAGCCAATCACAGGACAGATACAGCCTGAGCACACCTGAGCGCTCACCTGAGTAAGCTGGTTCTGGATCTGTGAACAACGAGCTAATGCTAACTGAGTTTACACAGTTACACTATGATGCATTCAGGCTCTATTCAGTAAAAACGAGTGTTGGCCAAATGTTATGTTATTTCAAATGTACCGATGTCTGCTGTTCTGTGTCAATAAAGGTTAGTTTTGGATGTTTCAAATGTACTGATGTCTGCCGTTCTGTGTCAATAAAGGTTAGTTTTGGATGTTTCAAATGTACCGATGTCTGCCGTTCTGTGTCAATAAAGGTTAGTTTTGGATGTTTCAAATGTACCGATGTCTGCCGTTCTGTGTCAATAAAGGTTAGTTTTGGATGTTTCAAATGTACTGATGTCTGCTGTTCCGTGTCAATAAAGGTTAGTTTGGATGTTTACTCACATTTTAGCGACCTCTTTCACGACCTCCCTGCACGTCATGTCCTTCATCTGAAACACACACCTCAGTTAATGACAGGAAACATGTCTGTTACATCCCATAATGAGCTGGAGGTGAGCTGGCAGCGGATTGGTCAGACAGCCAAGAGAAGGTGTGACATCACAGGATATCAGCAGTTTTAGCGAAACCGTTCTCATCTTCATCACTCCTCCCCGACAGCCAATCACAGCCTCAGATTCTCTCTAAACACACCCGTCTGCTCACCTGAGTCACGTGACAGGCCCAGCTTCCTCTCTGCACCTGGTGAATGATCTGTTATTGATTAGCTTCAGATGCTAACTCTCACCTGCAGTTTCTCGATCTCAGTCTTCGCTGCTTGTTTAGCCTTCCCGATCGCACAGCCCCAATAACCCTGAGGAGAGAGCGCTCTTCATCATCATCACCACCACCATTCATTAACAGCCCCAATAACCCTGAGAAGAGAGAGCTCTTCATCATCATCACCACCATTCATTAACATCCCCAATAACCCTGAGGAGAGAGCTCTTCATCATCATCACCACCATTCATTAACAGCCCCAATAACCCTGAGGAGAGAGAGCTCTTCATCATCACCACCATTCATTAACAGCCCCAATAACCCTGAGGAGAGAGAGCTCTTCATCATCATCACCACCATTCATTAACAGCCCCAATAACCCTGAGGAGAGAGCTCTTCATCATCATCATCACTGTTCAATAACAGCTTTATTACATTCAGCATGACAGTAAAGTGTTTCCGTTACATCCCATAATGAGCTGGAGGTGAGCTGGCAGCGGATTGGTCAGACAGCCAAGAGAAGGTGTGACATCACAGGATATCAGCAGTTTTAGCAAAACCGTTCTCATCTTCATCACTCCTCCCCGACAGCCAATCACAGGACAGATACAGCCTGAGCACACCTGATACATCCCATAATAATGATGTAACTCACGTGAGAGATGCCTGAGGGGTCGACCATGTAGAGCTGAGGACCGTCGTCTTTATCATAAGAGCCCAGGATGAAGCTAGACACACAGATATATCTTTCTTTAATACATGGAAGCTCTGATTTCATGTGTCATGAGTGTGTGAGAGAGAGTGTGTGAGAGAGAGAGTGTGTGTGAGAGTGTGTGTGTGAGAGAGAGAGAGAGTGTGAGTGAGAGAGTGTGTGTGTGAGAGAGAGTGTGAGTGAGAGAGAGAGTGTGAGTGAGAGAGAGAGTGTGAGTGAGAGAGAGAGTGTGAGTGAGAGAGTGTGTGTGTGAGAGAGAGTGTGTGTGAGTGAGTGAGAGAGAGAGTGTGTGTGTGTGAGTGAGAGAGAGTGTGTGAGTGAGAGAGAGAGTGTGTGTGAGAGAGAGAGTGTGTGTGAGAGAGAGAGTGTGTGTGTGTGTGAGTGAGAGTGTGTGTGAGAGAGTGTGTGTGTGAGAGAGAGAGTGTGTGTGAGAGAGAGAGTGTGTGTGTGAGAGAGAGAGAGTGTGTGTGAGAGAGAGAGAGTGTGTGTGAGAGAGAGAGTGTGTGTGAGAGAGAGAGAGAGAGTGTGTGAGTGAGTGAGAGAGACTGTGTGTGTGTGTGAGTGTGTGTGAGAGAGTGTGTGTGTGAGAGAGAGTGTGTGTATGAGAGAGTGTGTGTGTATGAGAGAGTGTGTGTGTATGAGAGAGTGTGAGAGAGTGTGAGTGTGTGTGTGAGAGTGTGTGTGTGAGTGTGTGTGTGTGAGTGTGAGTGAGAGTGAGAGTGTGTGTGAGTGAGAGAGTGGTCAGACAGCCAAGAGGATATGACATCACAGGAGTTCAGCTTTTTAAGCGAAACCTCTGACTCTCATCATCCCACCCTGCAGACTGAGGTTTAAATAGTCCTGCAGTCCCTGAACGCAGCACGCTCAGTGAATCAGCTGATGTCCCTGAACGCATCACGCTCAGTGAATCAGCTGATGTCCCTGAACGCATCACGCTCAGTAAATCAGCTGATGTCCCTGAATGCAGCACGCTCAGTGAATCAGCTGATGTCCCTGAACGCATCACGCTCAGTGAATCAGCTGATGTCCCTGAACGCATCACGCTCAGTGAATCAGCTGATGTCCCTGAACGCATCACGCTCAGTGAATCAGCTGATGTCCCTGAACGCATCACACTCAGTGAATCAGCTGATGTCCCTGAACGCAGCATGCTCAGTGAATCAGCTGATGTCCCTGAAAGCATCACTCGGAGTGCAGTAACTCACCTGCAGCCGAACGGCCTCACAGCGCTGTACAGAGTGTAGGCGTGCACGTACATGGCCACTCTCTCCGACAGGTGCTGAAACCAGAGGAGACACTGTTAGCTTAGCATCAACCAGAGGAGACACTGTTAGCTTAGCATCAACCAGAGGAGACACTGTTAGCTTAGCATCAACCAGAGGAGACACTGTTAGCTTAGCATCAACCAGAGGAGACACTGTTAGCTTAGCATCAGCTGCACCATAGAGATTACATGAGTAAGAGCCGCACCTTGAGGGGAATGTCGTGTCCGTAGCTCGATCTGAAGCTGGAGGCTTCCTCTCTCGCCACTTCAGAGAGAGAGCGAGCATCAGCTAGCAGCCCAGCTACCGCCTAGAGAGAGGACAAGAGTTATTCAAGAGAGGCTATTAAGGAGCTACAGCACGGTCACATGACTTCACCACCGCTAAGCTAAAGGTGGCTAATGTTGGGCTATTAAGGAGCTACAGCACGGTCACATGACTTCACCACCGCTAAGCTAAAGGAGGCTAATGTTGGGCTATAAAGGAGCTACAGCACGGTCACATGACTTCAACAAGCTAACCGCTAATGCTAACAGAGTTAACATCCCATAATGAGCTGGCAGCGGATTGGTCAGACAGCCAAGAGAAGGTGTGACATCACAGGATATCAGCAGTTTTAGCGAAACCGTTCTCATCTTCATCACTCCTCTCCGACAGCCAATCACAGGACAGATACAGCCTGAGCGCTCACCTGAATCACTATTAACTCACTAACACCTGTTCCCATGGTTACTTGTGTTTATGAGCAGTAAAGGCAGCTACTGTAATGCTATCACATGACTTCACCATCGCTAAGCTAAAGGTGGTTAATGTGTGTGTGGTTACCATGCCGACGTGTCTGTCGATGTTGAAGATGCGTTTGTTGGAGCCCTGCTCGTACAGTTTGGACAGAACCAGCTTCTCCACCCCGAACACAACGCCATCCTTACAGCGGATAGCGATGGCCGTGCTGAAAACACACACCTCAGTTAATGACAGTTAACATGTTTCTGTTACATCCCATAATGAGCTGGAGGTGAGCTGGCAGCGGATTGGTCAGACAGCCAAGAGAAGGTGTGACATCACAGGATATCAGCAGTTTTAGCGAAACCGTTCTCATCTTCATCACTCCTCCCCGACAGCCAATCACAGCGCCCCTGAGTCATGTGACCACGTGGTTATTTACCTGCTGTTCTCCACGGCCTTCATGGCGTACTCCACCTGAAACACCCGTCCATCTGGAGAGAAGGTGGAGGCGGACAGATCGTACTGCAGGACACACACAGTTAATATATTAATATTTATACACATATATATATATATATATATATATATATATATATATATAGATATATATATATATATATAGATATATATATATATATATATATATATATATATATATATATATATATATATATATATATATATATATATATATATATATATATATATATACAGTGCAGATGCAAAATAACACCAAGTGTAAATCCATAAGAAGGGTCCCTTCTGATTCTGTGACACCATCAAATGTCTGGGGTCAATCTGCTGCTTAGTAGATGCATTGTTTGAAATGTCCTAATAAATAGTTTGATTGAGATATAATAACATTTTATGGGGTTTAACTTATGGAGAAAAAACCTTAAGTCCAGACAAGGAGCCAATTACAAACCACTTTTATATTCATTTATCAATTTAAAATTGGGACAAAATCATTCATTCATAATGTTGGGCTATAAAGGAACTACAGCACGGTCACATGACTTCAACGAGCTAACCGCTAATGCTAACAGAGTTAACGTCCCAAAATGAGCTGGAGGTGAGCTGGCAGCGGATTGGTCAGACAGCCAAGAGAAGGTGTGACATCACAGGATATCAGCAGTTTTAGCGAAACCGTTCTCATCTTCATCACTCCTCCCCGACAGCCAATCACAGCTCTCCTGGGTCATGTGACCCCGTGGTGAGTTACACTCCTCCCCACAGGACAGATACAGCCTGAACACACCTGACTGCTCACCTGAGTCACTATTAACTCACCAACACATGTTCCCATGGTTACCTGTGTGTTAATGAGGGTTAAAGGCAGCTACTGTAACTAACTAACCACGGGGTCACATGATTCTTAAACCAGACATGGAGCCAATTAAAAAACCACTTAGTGTTTTATATGAATTAAAAAATTGGGACAAACTCATTAATTTGCAGCTGAAAACATGACCTGTAGAACGACTAAAGCCACGTCTTCTCTACGGTAGATACACCTGAACACACTGCTGCTATAACTGAGTCAGATCTAACTAAGTGAAGCTTGTGCGTCTGCCCAGCTCTCATAATGATTCAAAGTGAATTAAAGTCTATTGAAGGTAGAATGAAGGCTGATTGAACAGACAGTTCAAAGATAACATATTTATATCATGGATAAACTTCACAGTTTGAAACTGATGTGTGTCTAAAGGGAGTTTGGTTTTGAGCCAACAGCTAACAGTTAGCATGGAGTCTGCCTATGTATTTGCTGACTCATTGATATTCCTGAAGTTACTCTAAAGTATATTTAGAAACAGAGAGGTGTGTTTCATTAAGTGTTACCTGTAAACTGTATCTGCATTTAATCTGTTTCAGAGGGTACAATGGGGGGCCTCTGCCCAGCTGTAATGAGGATTTAAGGTGAGTTAAAGTCTATTTAAGGTGAGTTAAAGTCTATTTAAGGTAGTAATATGAAGGCTGATTGAACAGAAACACTGAGAACAGAAAAGAGAAAGATAAATCAGGGATAAACCACTCGTCCCGTTTCAACACGAGGCAAGGCAACGTGTTTCACTAAATTAAAAAGATGAAGGAATAGAGCAGCAGACACGCATTATAAAAGGGTCATTTAAAAACTGTGATTAAAACGCAGAGAGAATAAAATAAATAAAACACGATAATATATAAAAACACGACTAACGTAGAAAGGGAGTCTGGGTGTGAGCTAACAGCTAACAGTTAGCATCTGTTTATTTACTCATATTCCTAAAGTTACTCATTTTATGAAGACAGAGAGATGCGTTTGATTCATGGTCTTTTAATCAAAGTATTACCTACAAACTGAAACTAAACTAAGTATAACAACTGAATGCTTTCGTTTTCGCTTCTGTTAGCTCATTATGTGGATTTAAAGTGTATTCATGTATGTTTAAGGGAGTATCATGACGGCCGATTACATTAAAGCAGTTAAAGAGAACATAAAAAGTGTTAAAGTATATAAATTAGGGATTAATTTCAGCGACACATCTCAAAACTGTTTATTTCTAAACGGAGTTCGGTTGCGAGCTAACAGCTAACAGTTAGCATGGAGTCTTATTTATTTATTTGC
This sequence comes from Trematomus bernacchii, assembly GCF_902827165.1. Classification (NCBI taxonomy): domain Eukaryota; kingdom Metazoa; phylum Chordata; class Actinopteri; order Perciformes; family Nototheniidae; genus Trematomus; species Trematomus bernacchii. Next base: position 15,045 of record NW_022988000.1, on the reverse strand, counting down.
TGACTCATTTGCGTTCCTAAAGTTACTCATTATATGTAAGTACAATAGAGACATGTTTCATTTTAAGTTATCTATAAAAGTACAGATGAAATTAATATTAAAACTGTGAATGCTGTCATTTCTCTTGTTATCTCCTGTTAGCTTGTGTTAGCATGCCTCGTTGTGACTCAGCAGGCTAACACGCTAGCTCGCATGCTACATGGTATAATGGACGGGTTTAAGAGTGGATATTCCCAGTAAAGGGTATATTCCCAGTAGAGTGTATACTCAGAGTAAAGAGGGTAAAACGGGGACACATTGAGAGAGTTAAAGGTAAACTCACCCCGGTTCCGATGGAGCTCATTTTCTCTCAGACTCTGATCCAGCGAAGCTTCTCATCGGTCGCTCCGCACTGCTTCCGGCTGCCCCTCCACAATAAGAGCCTTGAGTTTGAAAATAAATCTCTATATCCTCTCTTCTTCTTCTGGTTTCCCGGCGGTTAGGATCCAGTTTAATGGCGCGTTGCCGCCACCTGTCGGCTCCAGAGGGAATATACCCACAGTTCACTTTCTCAATCCACAACAACAGCCAATTAAAATAAATAAAATAACACCTCAAATCCTGTAAAACAACATATGATGGGAATTTTCAGTGATTCAATATATATGTAGGTTTCCTGGCTATGAAATGTTCTCAGACAGAAGGGTGTCATATTTATCATGGATGTTAGGGTTGTAATTAACATGCTGCGCTTCCCCTTCTGTCTCCCCCACCCAATTCCTTCCTGTGTCTCATCTGTATAAAGGACATTGCCTTTCTGTGTAACGGGGTCAGATCCTGGTGCTATCTACTCGTGCAGGACGTCTGTCCAGCTGGAAATAGGATTGATTCTGTTAAATGCTATAACTCTTTATTAAATAACACGACTTTGGTTTAAGCTTGTATATTTCTTCTTTTCTTACCAGAAGGTGATTAAGTGTGGCATTTCCACCACACAACATGAACATTTTCTACTTTTTTAATGCTATTTCTATTTGAGATGTTTACATTTTGGATTGTTTATTTCTAGTCTTTTAATTTCTCTAATGTGCAGTGCCATGTCTTTTTATGCTGCTGCAACGCAAACATTTCCCAGATTGGGATCAATAAAGTACTTCTCATCTTATCTCATCTTATCTTTATCTTAAACCCCCCCATTAAGAAATATAACACTGTGCTCTAATGCTCAGTACAGGCCCGGTTTCAGAACAAAATGACTTGGGGTGCCTCTGAGATTACAGGGGGTGCAGCAGTAGTAGGTTTACGTGAGCAATAGCGGCCGGCAACAGCAATGAAAAATAGCATTGATGTTATATCTAATGCTGCGTTCACACCGGACGCTATGCGAATATTCGCTTCGCTCTAATCGCTCGAGTTTCACCGCGGCTGTCAGCTGTGTTTACTCGCATCATTCAAACAAGACGCGCTGGCTCGGGGGCTACAACTACAACACAATGAACATATTTGACCGTGATTTAATTGTAATACACGTTTCAAAATGATGCCGAAGTAACAACATACTGATACCGGTTAGTAAAAACCATGAATTAATGCTTTGACAAGTCTGCAGACAGATGGCAGGAGAAACACCTTTTAAAATGCTTGTTTTCTGAATGGAGATCGGATAGATCAGGCTAAGCTAACGTTGTAGCTGCTCCGTCCTCTCTCACAACAACGACCTACAGACAGAAATAAACCAGCGACTGTATTCGCCATGACACAGACAGTCTGTGGTTTGTACTTGTTTAACTTTTGTCCAGTTTCTGAACAGATATGAGGAGCTGTGAGCTCTGTGTGCTAACTGCTGACAGCTAACGGCTGATGTTTTCTGGTTGAACGTCAGTGACGGCAGGCTGAGTTCCTAACCGCTGATTGGCTACCGCGAGATCACGTCACGTGAATTTGACACTCGAGTTGAAAAAATTGAACTCGAGCGTTTGGGTGTTGAGAGATGTATCCATAGATCTCTTAATTTTGCTCTCAAAGTGCACCAGATTGATGCTTTCAACTTCAATATTTAAAAAAAAATCTTCCTGGGTGAGCATGCCCCCGGACCCCCCTAGAGGAGGTGAGGACCCCCCTAGAGGAGGTGAGGACCCCCCTAGAGGATGTTAGGTCCACGGTGTTTACATGCTTATTTATACAATATGTGTGCTTATGCTAACATCATAAGACAAAAGTAGGTTCCGTGTTGTGTGAAGTGAGAACGCGCTAGAGTGAGGGGGGCCCCCAAGCCAAAGCTCGCTTAGGGCCCCCAAAAGTCTAGGGCCGGCCCTGGATCCGTGGGTGAATAATGTCAATCACCACAGTCTGAGCATTTTTACGGGTTATAACCTCAGTGCACACATCCCTTAGATAATGTGCCACTATGTGAATTCATGTTTTTAAAGCTTTCCACTAATCAACTGTTTGCAATGAGAGTTCAAATGGTATTTATATTTATTCTGAAAAGAATCGCAAAAATATAAATAATTATTGAATTTATTGGAAGTGTAATATATTTATTGTATATTTCTCCTTTATATACAAATATGTTGGTGATCTATTTTATGTTCTCAGACAGAAGGGTGTCATATTTATCATGGATGTTAGGGTTGTAATTAACATGCTGCGCTTCCCCTTCTGTCTCCCCCCCCCACCCCCCACCCAATTTAGGACTGTAATGTGGATTGCCTTCCTTCCTGTGTCTCATCTGTATAAAGGACATTGCCTTTCTGTGTAACGGGGTCAGATCCTGGTGCTCTCTACTCGTGCAGGACGTCTGTCCTTCCAGATGGAAATAGGACATCATTACATCGTATTACATGTTGGTGATCTATTTTATGAAAGCACTGGAGCTCTGTGATTGGATCATCTCTCATCCAATCACAGAGCTCTGTGATTGGATCATCTCGTTATGGGACTTTTTCATTTTTTAAATTGAATAATCAAAGACTTTTCTTTTAAAACACACACACACACTTTTTAAATACATGTATTTAATTCATTTTTAAATCCATGGAAAACATCTTATTTTGAAAGCAGTGGAACCCGAGACATCAAAAGTAGTTTTGTTATAATTTACATTGTTTTAAAACAGGAGGTTAGTGTGTGTGAACGGTGACGTTCACTTTAATAATAAAACATAAAACCTTCAGGTTCCTCTGAACACTTTAGAGAGAAGCTGAGCACAAACTGTTTAATCATGTGATCACAACCTCCACCAATCACAGCCAGGTAACACCATCAGGAGATAACTCCATACAATGAGTGGGCTAACGTTAGCTCAAGGTGTTAGCAGACGGACGGTAACATTAGCACAACAACAATAACAACAGATTCTTGTGATAACTTCTGCTAACAGGATTAGCGTAGCTGGCTAATATGAGCTAACAGTTACAGCTGATCATGTTGTTGTTTACCTCGGTGTTCCCGGGGGAGGTCATGTGACTTTATTTACACCAATGAACACGTTATAGTCAAAGAGCAAGAGGAGGGTGACTTCCTGTTCTCTCTGAGGAAGAGGGAGACTTCCTGTACTCTCTCTCTGCTCCTCTGTGTCGCCTGCCCTCAGTCAGCTGATGGGGGCGGGGCTTGTGGAGGGGGTGTGTCCTGATGGAGGGGGCGGAGTTAGGTGTTTCCCTTCAGGACGCCCATACAGCTCTGCAGCAGCTGGAGGTTCCCCTACACACACACACACACACACACACACACACACACACACACACACGTTAAACCAGTCATCCTGATACTCAGTGGCGTTTTCTCCGGGAGGCCAAGGGAAGCCAGGCTTCCCCTGTTTTTTCGGATTGTAGTTATAATTTAAATAAATAAATAAAAACACTTTGTTTTGTTTCGATAATTCTCCTTTGCTGTGTGTTGCTGCCGGCCCGTCTCTCCCCCACTCTCATTGAGTATTTTACAAAGAGTGAAACAAACAGCGCCCCTCTAGATGTTATGGTGAAACAGTAGATTGCATTCACTGTTGCGAGAGGAGGCCAGCCGGATCGGGCTTCCCTTGGTGAAAACAAATTGAGGGATTGACCAATCAGATGAGGCCCACGTGATGCCCCTGCCAACCTGTGATTGGTCAGGGCCATGCCAAGGGAAGCCAGCCGCCTCTGGCTTCCCTTCAGAGGCGGCTGGCGATTTGATTGGACACTGCCATCCAATCAAATCACATCAACATCAGTTTTATGTAGTAGCCTACTGTAACTGTCATCACCGCCGTTTGAAATTATCAAGCAAATGAAGCATTATTTATTCCATATAGGGCCCCGATCACCTGAATAGATGAGATTGTTTATATTTTTTAGTTACTTTTGGACTACGGAATGAGCTAATTACAGAGACGAGGACTGTTGCTGCACTTGCCGTGTGTTAGAAAGGGAAGGGAAAGAGAAGGTGGACTATCGCATGCAAATGTTTCTGTACATAATTGTTTTTGAATTCATGTGTTTCATACACGCCTACTGATACTTTGATGTGAACGTAAAACTTTAAAGGTCTCCTGATTTACTTTGTGAATGAATGCTTCTTTTTTTATTCATTACCGAATCTGCACTGCGCATTGAGCGGCTGGTATTGCATTTGGGGGGGGGGGTGTGTCTGCTTAAATTAATAAGACGAGAGAGTTTCGGCTGGAGAGTGCAAGTGGATAACAGGCGTGTGCAAGTCCTGCATCTGTGTGATACAAATGTGTGTAAAATGATACCGGGCGCTGTAATCACTCATCTGGTTACGTTATTGACCACCCCCCCCAACCCAAAAAAATGGGCTTCCCCTACATTTTTCCCCACGCCACGCTACTGCTGATACTCGGCTATTCTTGGTGCTCTTCCTCCTATCTAAAGATCTACATAAACAGAAAACTCTCAGGATCTTATGGGCTTCGCTCTGAGGATTTGTTTCTTCTAGCTGAACCAAAAGTCTGTTCTGAACTAGGGAAGAGGTTCAGTTTCTCCTGAGGCTTTGAACCAGCTGCTCTCTGAGCTGAAACTCAGAGAGCAGAGGCCTGTACTACGAAGCCGGCTGACTTCAGGGAAAACTCTGGCTTTCCGGTCCTACGACGCTGGTTCTCTTTTTAGCGGGGGTAGAATCTCCATGGTAACTTATGCTGAGCGGCTAACCTCCTCGGGAGGAGGTTAGGTTGCAGGCTAAGAGATCAACTCAGTGAAAGCACCGCCTGCTGACCAATCAGAGCTCCGTGTGCGGAGTTTAAAGCTATCAAGTCATATTACAGGATAGAGGAAATACAGAAAAACTGCCGTTGCAGGGAAAGACGCCGGCAAAAATCAACTGACTGTGTGAACGTGAACATTAATAGAATATCCCCTCCCATCTTCAGAGCAATCTGACTATTATAACATTAGCGTTAAGAAAGCTTACTTAAATATCTGCCACAACATAAGTAACCGGATCAGAGTAACATTAAGTACAGTCCATGGCACTGTGAGTGCAGACGTCGATGTGTCCCATTATCATTCATATCACATCATAATGTATCATATATCTCCTTATCTGAGTCAGCTGAGCCGTATCTGGCCGTGCAACACTCACAGTGTCACATACTGTATGCAGAAGTATTATTTTAAGCAACACATTAAGTTGACGAAACACTCGAGTCAAATGTAATTAAAGTCAGATCCACTCGTGTCTTGGACGGGGCAGCGATTTCATAAACCTGTTAATGAACGCATTCAAAAATGTTTTCTTTTACCAGCTGTATTCACCTTGCAGGTGCAGCTATGTGGCTTTGATCCTGGATAAAGTGTTTAAGTCATGGATGTTTTAAAGTTTAACTTCTTCATATTTGACTAATATTAAAGTTCACTTTTCATTCAGGAAGTATGACGCTGCGCTGTCAGTACGCTTGTCCATGTTTGAGATTGGTCGAATGCTCCAAATACCACCCCTTTCATGTGAACGCGCACATAACTAGATAGGACACGGCTGGCTTGAGCGATCCACTTGATAACCAGCGTCGTAGTACAGCTTAGCCAGAGCGCGTATGTTTTGGATTAGGCCAACCGGCTAACTCAAACATATCCAGGTTAGGTTGAACCAGCTTCGTAGTACAGGCCTCTGCTCACTCTAAACACACTCAAAGCTATTCTGTTGCCTCTTTCACACCAACCTGGTTCCCGTTGTAGCTCCTCCAGAGCTTTTCTGGTTCGGAACCGGTTCTTCTTTTCAGCCCCCATTTTGTTCCCACCACCCAGAGCCCGACTGGTGCTACCGCTGCTGCGTCACGACGTCACCGTTTACATCGCTGATTTTCTCCCCCAACAGCGTTCACAACAACAACAACAACAACGGGGGGACTGCGTCGGGTCGATGATCGTGTTGCTTTTAATCATACGAAGCCAGATTAAATTAAATAACGACTTCTCCAACCTTATACTTTTCTCCAGAGTGCCGTGGTTCATTGTTTATTAATGTGTTTCAGCGGCATTTACCGACCGCTGCAGTGCTGGCTGGCTGCTCTTCCACGGGAGTGTATTCTCCCGTTAGCTCCGGGTTAGCTCACACGGCTCTCTAAAGTATTCACTGTCTGACTGTCACTCAAGCAGCTGATACATATCCCCAGTTCCCCTTAAGTGAATGTGTGTCAGTCTGAATTGACGCCTGTTTGGCATCACAACGCTGTTATGAAAGTTTCTCTGGTATAACATGGGTGATGTTAGCATAGCAACCGAAGCTAACTGACTACTTGCTAAGCCGTTTTCTACAGGCACATTTTACCCGGCGTATTTTTCATTATGATTCTACTTGTGATAGTCGGACATGACAACCTGTGCAGCCCATGTATTGATTCCATCCGATAGCTGCTATAATAACAAACAAAACGTCTGCCTGCTCTCCACAATGATCAATAACAGCGAACGGATGGTCAAAGTAAGGTACAAATAAACAGAAGCCTGGTTAGTGTTGCCTGACTTTATAAAGCGTGTTTTGTATAAGTGTGTGGTTGCCTTCTAGTCACTTTGCTCAGCGCTACTGCTTGTTACAACACTTTCATTTGCCGTATACTCGCCATAAACTGTTAGCTCAGGTTGATCTCTGTCCCGACGTATGCGATTCTTGCTTCTAGACCCACCATTTTTTGGTGCTTTGAAAAGCACCGGGTTTCGGAGCTTAGAGGCGGCTCCGCTGCGGTGTGAACAGGACAAAACCGGTGCTTTTCAGGCTGTAGCTCCGAACCGGCCCTGGAACGCGTTGGTGTGAAAGCCCCATAAACTGACCTTGAAGCAGACGTTGTGTCTGTAAATGCTTTGGCTAACTGTTGTGTGTCTTGTTGACGTGTGTGTGGAGGTAGAGGAGGACTCACCTTGGCGTGTTTCAGCTCCAGCTACAGCCAGCTCCACCAGGTTCTTCCTGAACGCTGACACTCGCCTCGTCTTAAAGTCTATCAGCTCTGTAACAACACACCATCACATATCACTGGGGGGGCAGGACACAACACATAATGAGATGTAATCAGGTGTGTGAGTATAGTGTTCCCAGGTTTATATAAAGGTGTGTGTGTACCCTGCTTGGCAGACTGAGATCTTCTCAAATTTGTGGCAGCAGAGAGTGAGGTGTGTGTGAGGTGTGTGTGAGGTGTGAGTGAGGTGTGTGTTAGGTGTGTGAGGTGTGAGTGTGTGTGTGTGTGTGTGGGTGTGTGTGGTGTGTGAGGGTGTGTGTGAGGTGTGTGTGAGGTGTGTGTGGGTGTGTGTGTGTGTGTGGGTGTGTGTGTGGATGTGTGTGAGGTGTGTGTGGTGGTGTGTGGGTGTGTGTGTGGTGTGGTGTGTGTGTGTGTTGTGTGTGAGATTTGTGTGAGGTGTGTGAGGTGTGTGTGAGGTGTGTGTGTGCGGTGTGTGAGAGGCAGAGATGGAGTACTCGAGTGCCGATGACGGGACTCGACTTAGACTTGTGAATTCTGGCGTACGATGACTCGGACTCGGACTCGTGAATGTTCCCCCCCACGATGACTCGGACTCGACTTGTACATTGACGCTCCGACTTGGACTCGGACTCGAGCAAGTTTCCTCTGGAGTCTGATGTCCTCTATCCTGGCGTGTGCACCTGCGAGGCGAGTTCACGTACTGGGCCCCGCTATTCCAGTCTAAAGATGTCTAGAGACACACCCCGCATCGTGCTGTATGCTTTCACACATTCTGCTTCCACATTGGAAAAGAGCAGCGCAAAATGCTCGTTATGTGGAAACATATTGAAGAGAAGGCTCCGTAACACATTACTCTAAACATCGAGTTCAGACATATAGACTGAACACTATCATCAGAGTAACGTGATCTAATCAATAAATAAAGATTCAGCCATGTCATTTTGCATGCTAAGTAGCCATGTGCTTTCTGGGGCTCAATCTTTATCAGTAAACCGATTTAACCGGTAAAGTTCCTTCAAATAAGAGTCTCGATCTTATTACTATCAAAATAAAAGTGCAAAACGAAAACTTTACCATAGGAAAATATTGGCTTACAAATTAATCACTTCTCTAAAAGGTAACTCATTTTAAATATAGTTAGACATATTATAGGTCATTTACAATAATAATAATAATATTAATATTAGTAATAAGCTTTATATTTGTATACTATACAAGACTTGTAGCCAAACGAGCTTCACAGCAGTTCAATAGACAGATTAGTATAACATGACAGGATGAAAGCAATGTAGAGGAGCAGCTACATTTCAACACATATATCCACGAAGATTAATACATGAAGACTTGGGACCGGACTTGACTTGGCTCTTCTTAGGTGACTCGGACTCGAACACAGGTAATGATGACTCGGACTCGACCTCGACTCGGACACTCCTTGGGTGACTCGGACTTGGACTCGGACTCGAAGAGTGGTGACTCGAGAGTGACTTGGACTTGTGAATTGGTGACTTGACTACAACACTGGTGTGAGGTGTGTGAGGTGTGTGTGCAGTGTGTGAGGTGTGTGTGAGGTGTTTGAGGTGCGTGTGAGGTGTGTGTGTACCCTGCTTGGCGGACTCTGAGATCTTCTCAAACTTGTGGCAGCAGAGCTGCTGGCTGGTCTCCGCCTGCAGGACGTCTCTGTTCTTCGCTCTAGATTTATCCAGAGCTTTGTTCGCATTCTCATAATCCACCAGAGCCCGACTCCTGCGGTACAGCAGGTCCTACAGGACATAATATATATATAATATATATTAAGGAACACAGAGACTCCTGCGGCACAGCAGGTCCTACAGGACATAATATATATATAATATATATTAAGGAACACAGAGACTCCTGCGGCACAGCAGGTCCTACAGGACATAATATATATTAAGGAACACTGTGGGTGTTTCTCAATGTCGAGTAAAGCTGCTTCAGAGCCACTATTTCAAGCATACTTCGTCATCGAGTGCCGCCGAAGTACTGTTCCAATCTCCAGCATACTTGGAAATCTACCGAGCCCGGCGTACTCCGTTTGGAGAAATATCGAGGCTGCACATGAGTAGACTCCGCGGTCTTAAAATCCCCACAATGCTTTGCGCACGGACCATTTCCCCAAATCTGTGGGCGGAAGATGTAAGGCGGGGCCTCTCATATGACGCACATCTGCACACTTGCTAGCATGTTCCACTCTTCGTTTTCCAAATGCCAGGAAGTATTCTTGACTCGCTTCTGAAGCAAGATGCTCGGCAGACATGTGCTACCAAGCAAGCGTACTCTACATTGAGAAACACCCAGAGACTCCTGCGGTACAGCAGGTCCTACAGGACATAATAATATATGTAATATTAAGGAACACCGAGGCTCCAGCAGGTCCTAAACCAACATGATATTATAGATTATATAATATTAACTGAACATATACAACACATTGAGTAGGAACCAATGAGCGGCAGACAAGAAGTGGGACAGCTTTCAGAGACGGACCGTGTGTGTGAACAATAGCCGCGTTCACACTGTCACTACCCGATCTGCCCCCCTGCCCGATCTGTACTGCGCATGTGCGAGATGGTCCGCCACTACATACGGCAACTCTAATAGGACACTTGACACAGTGGCTTTTGGCAAAGCAGAAAAAGAGTTCACTATTATTTAACAACTCTTTTTATTGGGTTCTTTTATTTGGGGTTAAGTACATTGTCAGAATAAGTGAGAAATGGATTTAACTTCTGTTAGACAGCTATATGCCATACATTTTTGCATACATTCAAAGTAAATATTTATTCAGTATGATAGCTGTCTAACAGAAGTTAAATCCATGTCTCACTTATTCTAACAATGTATTTAACCCCAAATAAAAGAACCCAATAAAAAGAGTTGTTAAATAATAGTGAAGTCACGTTGTAATAACAATAACTCATCTCTATCAGTTCTTTTCTGCTTTGCCAAAAGCCACTGTGTCAAGTGTCCTATTAGAGTTGCCGTATGTAGTTGTCCAATATGGCGGACCATCTCGCACATGCGCAGTACAGATCGGGCAGGTGGACCGATCGGGTAGTGACACACACCAAGTACTTTGCCGTACTCAGTGCCGGCACTCAGTGCCCCGGCACTTATTACCCCAGGGCACTTACAGTACAGATCGCGTTCACACCGGAGTACTTTTCCCTGAGGGAAGATTACGCAAATGAGCCGCTGACGTCACTTTCGTCTTCTTCTGCTTTGGGTTTACTGGCAGGCAGCAAACAACTTCACGGCGTATACTGCCACCCCCGAGTCCCCGGCCGGAAGTCCCCTGAGTTGGGGAAGGCTTCAGTAGAAGCTGCTGGGACTCCCAGCAGCTTCTACTGAAGCCTTCCGAGTAAATCGCCAGAACGCCGACCCCTCCTCATCTCCACCGCGCCCCATGCTTTCTTTTGTGTTGCCATAAGTTAGTCTCTCTGCGTTTGTGCGCTGGGCGAATGCTAATGCTAATAATGCTAATGCCAGGATAATAAAATGGCGGCTCTACAAAACATTTCAGAGTTGTACGGGCGTGGTTTGCAATTCGCCCAGCCAATCAGAACTGGGGCACTTTTTTCCCCCAGGAAAGTACCATCTCTCAGCAGGCACTAAAACATGGGGGTAAAAGTTCCCGAGATTAAGTGCTCTTTTTGGTGTGAACGCGACATAAGGGGTACTAACGGAACTAAACGCGAAAAGTACGGGGAAAAGTACTCCGGTGTGAACGCGGCTAATAATAATATTAATATAAGTACCTTAGCGGCCTGGGACTCTCTCAGGTAATACTTCAGCAGGTCAGCCAGCTTCAGGTCTTCATCAGCGGCGACTCGAGACTCGATTTTCTGCAGAAACAGAAACATTAACGTCTGAAGGAGAAAACAGCTGTTTATTAAATAAAAGATCTGAACTCACCCGGGTCTTCTCAACAGCTCCGACACTTTGAGGAAGAACCTGCAGACAGGAAGTGATGTCATGATATTAACAATAATAATAATGAGTATGATTGAGTGTGTGTGTGTGTAGTGTGTGTGATGTGTGGGTGTGTGTGTGTATGTGTGTGTTGTGTGTGTGTATGTTGTGTGTGTGTGTGTATGTGTGTGTGTGTGTGAGTGTGTTGTGTGTGTGTGTGTGTGTGTGTGTGTCTGTGTGTGTGTGTGTGTGTGTGTGTGTGTCTGTGTGTGTGTGTGGTGTGTGTCTGTGTGTGTGTCTGTGTGTTTGTGGTGTGTGTCTGTGTGTGTGTGTGTGTGTCTGTGTGTGTGTGTGTTGTGTGTGTGTGTGTTGTGTGTGTGGTGTGTGTGGTGTGTGTGTGTGTGTGTGCTGTTGTCTGTGTGTGTGTGTGTGTGTGGTCTGTGTTGTGTGTGTGTGTTTCTGTGTGTGTTGTGTGTGTGTCTGTGTGTCTGTGTGTGCGTGTGTGTGTGTTGTGTGTGTGTGTGTGTGTGTGTGTGTGTGTGTCTGTGTTTGTGTGTGTGTGTGTGTCTGTGTGTGCGTGTGTGTGTCTGTGTGTGTGTGTGTGTGTGTGTGTGTGTGGTCTGTTTGTGCGTGTTGTGTGTGTGTGTGTGTGTGTGTCTCTGTGTCGTGTCTGTGTGTGCGTGTGTGTGTCTGTGTGTGGTGTGTGTGTTGTGGTGTGTCGTGTGTGTGTGTGTGTTGCTGTGTGCGGTGTGTGTATCTGTGTGTCTGTGTGTGTCTGTGTTGTGTGTGTGTGTGTGTGTGTTTCGTCTTGCAGAGGTCGGTGGAGTCCTGCGTTCCTAACGTGTAAAGAGACGAGGCGATTCTGTTGATGTCGTCTGCAGCGTCTGACACACACACACTGACGTTAGGACATACACAACTACATCTCTCCCAGCATGCACCTGGGCAGGGGCTCAACCTTACTTTGATATCTTGTTTCAATAGTTACTTTATCACTTTATTTTTGTTGTATTATTCTTTTTATTTGAATTCTATCTTATCTTTGTGAATCCTGTGTTTAACTCTGACCTGTCACCCAACACTCAGGTGAGGCTCTGAAGGCTCTGACCTGTCACCCAACACTCAGGTGAGGCTCTGAAGGCTCTGACCTGTCACCCAACACTCAGGTGAGGCTCTGAAGGCTCTGAAGGCTCTGACCTGTCACCCAACACTCAGGTGAGGCTCTGAAGGCTCTGAAGGCTCTGACCTGTCACCCAACACTCAGGTGAGGCTCTGAAGGCTCTGACCTGTCACCTAACACTCAGGTGAGGCTCTGAAGGCTCTGACCTGTCACCCAACACTCAGGTGAGGCTCTGACCTGTCACCCAACACTCAGGTGAGGCTCTGAGGCTCTGACCTGTCACCCAACACTCAGGTGAGGCTCTGACCTGTCACCCAACACTCAGGTGAGGCTCTGAAGGCTCTGACCTGTCACCCAACACTCAGGTGAGGCTCTGAAGGCTCTGACCTGTCGCTGCTACAAAGCTTCATCTCACTAGAGCATAGAATAAAAACTATATTTAAACATTTAAAGATTGTTACTTTTGTGCGAGCGGATCATCCGGTCGGACTTGGCCGAGGCGTCCTTCACTCGGTTGTGATATTCCAGCAGGAACGTTTTCTCGTGCTCGAAGAAGTCGTCAACGTCCTGCTGTGGGAGAGAAGAGAGGGAGAGAGAGTGACAGGTGAGTGGGCGGGGCCTAACGCGCAGGTGAGTGACAGGTGAGGGGGCGGAGCCTAACACCCAGGTGATGCTCTGAAGGGCGGAGCCTAACGCTCAGGTGAGGCTCTGAAGGGCAGCCTATCACTCAGGTGATGCTCTGAAGGGTGGAGCCTAACACTCAGGTGAGTCTCTGAAGGGGTGGAGCCTATCACTCAGGTGAGTCTCTGAAGGGGTGGAGCCTAACGCTCAGGTGAGGCTCTGAAGCTCACCTTCACTCCGGCCACCAGAACACCATCCGCTGACTTCACAACGTTCTTAAAGAAATCCTCCAGCTTCTCTTTCTTGTTCTTCCCCCGGACACTCAGCTGCAGGAGAGAGAGGAGGGGTCACACAACAACAACAACAACAACTACAAAGACTGCCCATAGATACAGAACAAAGTGCTCTCTTCTGTTGTCTGGTTATGTAAACGTGGCAGCAGCCGGGGATCTACAGAAACATGAATATATGTATGTATTGTTGACGTGGTCGGCAGGTGAGTTCAAACAGACTCACGTCCTGGTTGTACTCCAGGAAGACGTGGAAGTTCAGGTCTTTTCGGAGGACAGGATGCGCCGCCACTCGACAGAGGAACACTTCATGCATGGCCACCGTCTTCTTAAAGATGGCCAGGTACTCTCTGAAACACAGCAGGACAACACTCAGAGACACTCAGCTCAGAGCAGAGAACAAAGACAAATAGAAAGTCGTCCCGTGCGCCTTCTAAGTTTGGGAGAGACTGAAACTATAAACCAATATATTGAATAAGTGACTCACGCTCCAGCTCCTGCTTCATTCATCTTGGTGAACTCCTCTTTGGTCATGGATCCCTCGCCCTCGCCCAGCTTCTGGAGCTTCTCTCTGGACGCATCGAAGTCTGGCCTGGGGGGGGCGGGGGGATCTGAGGGGAGAGAGGGGAGGGGAGAGGGGAAGTGAGTTGTGTGTGTGGTGTTTTGTGTCTGTGTGTGTGTTGTTTGTGTCTGTGTGTGTGTTTGTGAGTGTGTGAGTGTGTCTGTGTGTGTGTCTCTGTGTGTCTGTGTGCGTGTGTGTGTGTCTGTGTGTGTGTGTGTGTGTGTGTGTGTCTCTGTGTCTCTGTTGTGTGTGTGTGAGTGTGTGAGTGTGTGAGTGTGTGAGTGTGTCTGTGTGTGTGAGTTGTGTGTCTGTGTGTGTGTGTCTGTCTGTGTGAGTGAGTGTGTCTGTGTCTGTGTGTGTGTGTGTGTGAGTGTGTGTGAGTCTGAGTGTGTGTGTGTGTGGTGTTGTGTGTGTGTCCTCACGATGTATCCTGCGTACTCCTCGTTCTCCACGAAGGAGTCATGCAGCCAGATGAACTCCTCGTGCTGTCGGACCACCGAGAACTCGTTCAGCTTGAAGTTAGGGAGCGTGCTCTGAGGAAGAATAATCCAGGACGTCAACACAACATCCAGGACGTCAACAACAACATCCAGGACGTCAACAACAACATCCAGGACGTCAACAACAACATCCAGGACATCAACAACAACATCCAGGACGCCAACAACAACATCCAGGTCCAGAGGGAGGGGGCCGCGACGGAGAAGGCTCTGTCCCCCCAGGTCCGGTGCTTGATGCGGGGGGGGATGGATAGGAGGTTGGCTTCTGATGAGCGGAGGCAGGGGAAGGGGTGTGGTGGTGCAGCAGGTCTGTGAGGGAGGGGGGGGGGGTGTGGTGGTGCAGCAGGTCTGTGAGGGAGGGGTGTGGTGGTGCAGCAGGTCTGTGAGGTAGGGGGAAGGGGTGTGGTGGTGCAGCAGGTCTGTGAGGGAGGGGGGGGGGGGTGGTGCAGCAGGTCTGTGAGGGGGGGGGGGGGGTGTGGTGGTGCAGCAGGTCTGTGAGGGTAGGGGGGGGGGTGGGGTGGAGGGGGGGTGGAGGGGGGGGGGGTGTGGTGGTGCAAGGTTGAGGGAGGGGGGGATGGGGTGTGGTGGTGCAGCAGGTTGTGAGGAGGGGGGGGGTGTGGTGGTGCAGCAGG
>NW_022987999.1:0-48999 GCF_902827165.1 Trematomus bernacchii | reverse complement strand
TTGTTTACGTCAGGAGACATCTTGTATACGGGCGCATTGTTGTTGTTACGTCAGGAGACATCTAGTATACGGGCGTCATGTTGTGTTTACGTCAGGAGACATCTAGTATACGGGCGCCATGTTGTGTTTACGTCAGGAGACATACTTGTATACGGGGCATGTTGTTGTTTACGTCAGGAGACATCTAGTATACGGGCGTCATGTTGTTGTTTACGTCAGGAGACATCTGTATACGGGCGCCATGTTGTTGTTTACGTCAGGAGATATCTAGTATACGGGGCCATGTTGTTGTTTACGTCAGGAGACATCTAGTATACGGGCGTCGTTGTTGTTTACGTCAGGAGACATCTAGTATACGGGCGCCACGTGTTGTTTACATCAGGAGACATCTAGTATACGGGCGTCACGTTGTTGTTTACGTCAGGAGACATCTTGGATACGGGCGCCATGTGTTGTTTACGTCAGGAGAACTCTTGTATACGGGCCGCCATGTTGTTGTTACGTCAGGAGACATCTAATACGGGCGCCATGTTGTTGTTTACGTCCAGGAGACATCTTGTATACGGGCGCCACGTTGTTGTTTACGTCAGGAGATATCTTGTATACGGGCGTCATGTTGTTGTTTACGTCAGGAGACATCTTGTATACGGGCGCCACTGTTGTTGTTTACGTCAGGAGACATCTGTATACGGGCGCCATGTTGTTGTTTACGTCAGGAGACATCTTGTATACGGGCGTCACGTTGTTGTTTACGTCAGGAGACATCTAGTATACGGGCGTCATGTTGTTGTTTACGTCAGGAGACATCTAGTATACGGGTGTCATGTTGTTGTTTACGTCAGGAGACATCTTGTATACGGGCGTCATGTTGTTGTTACGTCAGGAGAACTTGTATACGGGCGCCATGTTGTTGTTACGTCAGGAGACATCTAGTATACGGGCGCCATGTGTTGTTTACGTCAGGAGACATCTTGTATACGGGCGCCATGTTGTTGTTTACGTCAGGAGAGATATTAGTATACGGGCGTATGTTGTTGTTTACGTCAGGAGAATCTTGTATACGGGCGCCATGTTGTTGTTTACGTCAGGAGACATCTGTATACGGGCGCCATGTTGTTGTTTTACGTCAGGAGACATCTAGTACGGGGCCATGTTGTTGTTTACGTCAGGAGACATTGTATACGGGCGCCATGTTGTTGTGTGTTTACGTCAGGAGACATCTAGTTATACGGGCGTATGTTGTGTTTACGTCAGGAGTATCTAGTATACGGGCGTCATGTTGTTGTTTACGTCAGGAGACTCTTGTATACGGGCGCCATGTTGTGTTTACGTCAGGAGACATCTGTATACGGGCGTCATGTTGTTGTTTACGTCAGGAGACATCTGTATACGGGCGTCATGTTGTTGTTTACGTCAGGAGACATCTTGTATACGGGCGTCGTTGTTGTTTACGTCAGGAGACATTAGTATCGGGCGTCATGTTGTTGTTTACGTCAGGAGACATCTAGTATACGGGCGTCACGTTGTTGTTTACGTCAGGAGACATCTAGTATACGGCGTCACGTTGTTGTTTACGTCAGGAGACATCTAGTATACGGGCGTTCACGTTGTTGTTTACGTCAGGAGACATCTAGTATACGGGCGCACGTTGTTGTTTAGTCAGGGAGACATCTTGTATACGGGCGCCATGTTGTTGTTTACGTCAGGAGACATCTTGTATCGGGCGTCACGTGTTGTTTACGTCAGGAGACATCTGTATCGGGCGTCACGTTGTTGTTTACGTCAGGAGACATATAAGGGGTCTCGTTGTTGTTTACGTCAGGAGACATCTTGTATACGGGCGTCATGTTGTGTTTACGTCAGGAGACATCTTGTATACCGGGCGCCATGTTGTTGTTTACGTCAGGGAGACATCTAGTATACGGGCGCCATGTTGTTGTTTACGTCAGGAGACATCTAGA
This sequence comes from Trematomus bernacchii, assembly GCF_902827165.1. Lineage (NCBI taxonomy): Eukaryota > Metazoa > Chordata > Actinopteri > Perciformes > Nototheniidae > Trematomus > Trematomus bernacchii. The sequence continues at coordinate 47,038 of NW_022987999.1, read as the reverse complement.
TACGGGCGTCACGTTGTTGTTTACGTCAGGAGACATCTAGTATACGGGCGCCATGTTGTTGTTTACGTCAGGAGACATTGTATACGGGCGTCACGTTGTTGTTTACGTCAGGAGACATCTTGTATACGGGCGTCATGTTGTTGTTTACGTCAGGAGACATCTTGTATACGGGCGCCACGTTGTTGTTTACGTCAGGAGACATCTTGTATACGGGCGTCACGTTGTTGTTTACGTCAGGAGACATCTAGTATACGGGCGCCACGTTGTTGTTTACGTCAGGAGACATCTTGTATACGGGCGCCATGTTGTTGTTTACGTCAGGAGACATCTTGTATACGGGCGCCATGTTGTTGTTTACGTCAGGAGGACATCTAGTATACGGGCGCCATGTTGTTGTTTACGTCAGGAGACATCTAGTATACGGGCGTTCATGTTGTTGTTTACGTCAGGAGACATCTAGTATACGGGCGTCATGTTGTTGTTTACGTCAGGAGACATCTAGTATACGGGCGTCATGTTGTTGTTTACGTCAGGAGACATCTAGTATACGGGCGCCATGTTGTTGTTACGTCAGGAGACATCTAGTATACGGGCGTCATGTGTTGTTTACGTCAGGAGACATCTTGTATTACGGGCGTCACGTTGTTGTTTACGTCAGGAGACATCTTGATACGGGCGTCACGTTGTTTGTTTACGTCAGGAGACATCTTGTATACGTCACGTTGTTGTTTACGTCAGGGAGACATCTTGTATACGGGCGTCACGTTGTTGTTTACGTCAGGAGACATCTTGTATACGGGCGTCACGTTGTTGTTTACGTCAGGAGACATCTTGTATACGGGCGTCACGTTGTTGTTTACGTCAGAGACATCTTGTATACGGGCGTCATGTTGTTGTTTACGTCAGGAGACATCTTGTATACGGGCGTCACGTTGTTGTTTACGTCAGGAGACATCTTGTATACGGGGCGTCACGTTGTTGTTTACGTCAGGAGATATCTAGTATACGGGTGTCATGTTGTTGTTTACGTCAGGAGACATCTTGTATACGGGCGTCACGTTGTTGTTTACGTCAGGAGACATCTTGTATACGGGCGCCATGTTGTTGTTTACGTCAGGAGACATCTAGTATACGGGCGCCATGTTGTTGTTTACGTCAGGAGACATCTTGTATACGGGCGCCATGTTGTTGTTTACGTCAGGAGACATCTTGTATACGGGCGCCATGTTGTTGTTTACGTCAGGAGATATCTAGTATACGGGCGTCATGTTGTTGTTTACGTCAGGAGACATCTTGTATACGGGCGCCATGTTGTTGTTTACGTCAGGAGACATCTAGTATACGGGCGTCACGTTGTTGTTTACGTCAGGAGACATCTATGTATACGGGCGCCATGTTGTTGTTTACGTCAGGAGACATCTTGTATACGGGCGTCACGTTGTTGTTTACGTCAGGAGACATCTAGTATACGGGCGTCACGTTGTTGTTTACGTCAGGAGACATCTTGTATACGGGCGTCACGTTGTTGTTTACGTCAGGAGACATCTTGTATACGGGCGTCACGTTGTTGTTTACGTCAGGAGACATCTAGTATACGGGCGGCATGTGTTGTTTACGTCAGGAGACATCTTGTATACCGGCGTCATGTTGTTGTTTACGTCAGGAGACATCTAGTATACGGGCGCCATGTTGTTGTTTACGTCAGGAGCATCTAGTATACGGGCGCCATGTTGTTGTTTACGTCAGGAGACATCTAGTATACGGGCGTCACGTTGTTGTTTACGTCAGGAGACATCTAGTATACGGGCGTCATGTTGTTGTTTACGTCAGGAGACATCTTGTATACGGGCGCCATGTTGTTGTTTACGTCAGGAGATATCTAGTATACGGGCGCCATGTTGTTGTTTACGTCAGGAGACATCTAGTATACGGGCGTCATGTTGTTGTTTACGTCAGGAGACATCTAGTATACGGGCGTCACGTTGTTGTTTACGTCAGGAGACATCTAGTATACGGGCGTCACGTTGTTGTTTACGTCAGGAGACATCTTGTATACGGGCGCCATGTTGTTGTTTACGTCAGGAGACATCTAGTATACGGGCGCCATGTTGTTGTTTACGTCAGGAGACATCTAGTATACGGGCGCCATGTTGTTGTTTACGTCAGGAGACATCTTGTATACGGGCGCCATGTTGTTGTTTACGTCAGGAGACATCTAGTATACGGGCCGCATGTTGTTGTTTACGTCAGGAGACATCTAGTATACGGGCGTCACGTTGTTGTTTACGTCAGGAGACATCTAGTATACGGGCGTCACGTTGTTGTTTACGTCAGGAGACATCTTGTATACGGGCGCCATGTTGTTGTTTACGTCAGGAGACATCTTGTATACGGGCGCCATGTTGTTGTTTACGTCAGGAGACATCTAGTATACGGGCGCCATGTTGTTGTTTACGTCAGGAGACATCTTGTATACGGGCGCCATGTTGTTGTTTACGTCAGGAGATATCTAGTATACGGGCGTCATGTTGTTGTTTACGTCAGGAGACATCTTGTATACGGGCGCCATGTTGTTGTTTACGTCAGGAGACATCTTGTATACGGGCGCCATGTTGTTGTTTACGTCAGGAGACATCTAGTATACGGGCGCCATGTTGTTGTTACGTCAGGAGACATCTTGTATACGGGCGCCATGTTGTTGTTTACGTCAGGAGATATCTAGTATACGGGCGTCATGTTGTTGTTTACGTCAGGAGACATCTTGTATACGGGCGCCATGTTGTTGTTTACGTCAGGAGACATCTAGTATACGGGCGCCATGTTGTTGTTTACGTCAGGGAGACATCTTGTATACGGGCGCCATGTTGTTGTTTACGTCAGGAGACATCTAGTATACGGGCGCCATGTTGTTGTTTACGTCAGGAGACATCTTGTATACGGGCGCCATGTTGTTGTTTACGTCAGGAGACATCTTGTATACGGGCGCCATGTTGTTGTTTATGTCAGGAGACATCTTGTATACGGGCGCCATGTTGTTGTTTACGTCAGGAGACATCTAGTATACGGGCGCCATGTTGTTGTTTACGTCAGGAGACATCTTGTATACGGGCGCCATGTTGTTGTTTACGTCAGGAGATATCTAGTATACGGGCGTCATGTTGTTGTTTACGTCAGGAGACATCTTGTATACGGGCGCCATGTTGTTGTTTACGTCAGGAGACATCTAGTATACGGGCGCCATGTTGTTGTTTACGTCAGGAGACATCTAGTATACGGGCGCCATGTTGTTGTTTACGTCAGGAGACATCTTGTATACGGGCGCCATGTTGTTGTTTACGTCAGGAGATATCTAGTATACGGGCGTCATGTTGTTGTTTACGTCAGGAGATATCTAGTATACGGGCGTCATGTTGTTGTTTACGTCAGGAGAGATCTTGTATACGGGCGCCATGTTGTTGTTTACGTCAGGAGACATCTTGTATACGGGCGTCATGTTGTTGTTTACGTCAGGAGACATCTTGTATACGGGCGCCATGTTGTTGTTTACGTCAGGAGACATCTTGTATACGGGCGTCACGTTGTTGTTTACGTCAGGAGACATCTAGTATACGGGCGTCATGTTGTTGTTTACGTCAGGAGACATCATGTATACGGGCGTCACGTTGTTGTTTACGTCAGGAGACATCTAGTATACGGGCGTCACGTTGTTGTTTACGTCAGGAGACATCTAGTATACGGGCGTCACGTTGTTGTTTACGTCAGGAGACATCTAGTATACGGGCGTCACGTTGTTGTTTACGTCAGGAGACATCTTGTATACGGGCGTCATGTTGTTGTTTACGTCAGGAGACATCTTGTATACGGGCGTCACGTTGTTGTTTACGTCAGGAGACATCTTGTATACGGGCGTCACGTTGTTGTTTACGTCAGGAGATATCTAATATACGGGTGTCATGTTGTTGTTTACGTCAGGAGACATCTTGTATACGGGCGTCACGTTGTTGTTTACGTCAGGAGACATCTTGTATACGGGCGCCATGTTGTTGTTTACGTCAGGAGACATCTAGTATACGGGCGCCATGTTGTTGTTTACGTCAGGAGACATCTAGTATACGGGCGTCACGTTGTTGTTTACGTCAGGAGACATCTAGTATACGGGCGCCATGTTGTTGTTTACGTCAGGAGACATCTTGTATACGGGCGTCACGTTGTTGTTTACGTCAGGAGACATCTTGTATACGGGCGTCATGTTGTTGTTTACGTCAGGAGACATCTTGTATACGGGCGTCACGTTGTTGTTTACGTCAGGAGACATCTTGTATACGGGCGTCACGTTGTTGTTTACGTCAGGAGACATCTAGTATACGGGCGCCACGTTGTTGTTTACGTCAGGAGACATCTTGTATACGGGCGCCATGTTGTTGTTTACGTCAGGAGACATCTTGTATACGGGCGCCATGTTGTTGTTTACGTCAGGAGACATCTAGTATACGGGCGCCATGTTGTTGTTTACGTCAGGAGACATCTAGTATACGGGCGTCATGTTGTTGTTTACGTCAGGAGACATCTAGTATACGGGCGCCATGTTGTTGTTTACGTCAGGAGACATCTAGTATACGGGCGTCATGTTGTTGTTTACGTCAGGAGACATCTAGTATACGGGCGCCATGTTGTTGTTTACGTCAGGAGACATCTAGTATACGGGCGTCATGTTGTTGTTTACGTCAGGAGACATCTTGTATACGGGCGTCACGTTGTTGTTTACGTCAGGAGACATCTTGTATACGGGCGTCACGTTGTTGTTTACGTCAGGAGACATCTTGTATACGGGCGTCATGTTGTTGTTTACGTCAGGAGACATCTTGTATACGGGCGTCACGTTGTTGTTTACGTCAGGAGACATCTTGTATACGGGCGTCACGTTGTTGTTTACGTCAGGAGACATCTTGTATACGGGCGTCATGTTGTTGTTTACGTCAGGAGACATCTTGTATACGGGCGTCACGTTGTTGTTTACGTCAGGAGACATCTTGTATACGGGCGTCACGTTGTTGTTTACGTCAGGAGATATCTAGTATACGGGTGTCATGTTGTTGTTTACGTCAGGAGACATCTTGTATACGGGCGTCACGTTGTTGTTTACGTCAGGAGACATCTTGTATACGGGCGCCATGTTGTTGTTTACGTCAGGAGACATCTAGTATACGGGCGCCATGTTGTTGTTTACGTCAGGAGACATCTTGTATACGGGCGCCATGTTGTTGTTTACGTCAGGAGACATCTTGTATACGGGCGCCATGTTGTTGTTTACGTCAGGAGATATCTAGTATACGGGCGTCATGTTGTTGTTTACGTCAGGAGACATCTTGTATACGGGCGCCATGTTGTTGTTTACGTCAGGAGACATCTAGTATACGGGCGTCATGTTGTTGTTTACGTCAGGAGACATCTTGTATACGGGCGCCATGTTGTTGTTTACGTCAGGAGACATCTTGTATACGGGCGTCACGTTGTTGTTTACGTCAGGAGACATCTAGTATACGGGCGTCACGTTGTTGTTTACGTCAGGAGACATCTTGTATACGGGCGTCACGTTGTTGTTTACGTCAGGAGACATCTTGTATACGGGCGTCACGTTGTTGTTTACGTCAGGAGACATCTAGTATACGGGCGTCATGTTGTTGTTTACGTCAGGAGACATCTTGTATACGGGCGTCATGTTGTTGTTTACGTCAGGAGACATCTAGTATACGGGCGCCATGTTGTTGTTTACGTCAGGAGACATCTAGTATACGGGCGCCATGTTGTTGTTTACGTCAGGAGACATCTAGTATACGGGCGTCACGTTGTTGTTTACGTCAGGAGACATCTAGTATACGGGCGTTCATGTTGTTGTTTACGTCAGGAGACATCTTGTATACGGGCGCCATGTTGTTGTTTACGTCAGGAGATATCTAGTATACGGGCGCCATGTTGTTGTTTACGTCAGGAGACATCTAGTATACGGGCGTCATGTTGTTGTTTACGTCAGGAGACATCTAGTATACGGGCGTCACGTTGTTGTTTACGTCAGGAGACATCTAGTATACGGGCGTCACGTTGTTGTTTACGTCAGGAGACATCTTGTATACGGGCGCCATGTTGTTGTTTACGTCAGGAGACATCTTGTATACGGGCGCCATGTTGTTGTTTACGTCAGGAGACATCTAGTATACGGGCGCCATGTTGTTGTTTACGTCAGGAGACATCTTGTATACGGGCGCCATGTTGTTGTTTACGTCAGGAGATATCTAGTATACGGGCGTCATGTTATTGTTTACGTCAGGAGACATCTTGTATACGGGCGCCATGTTGTTGTTTACGTCAGGAGACATCTAGTATACGGGCGCCATGTTGTTGTTTACGTCAGGAGACATCTTGTATACGGGCGCCATGTTGTTGTTTACGTCAGGAGATATCTAGTATACGGGCGTCATGTTGTTGTTTACGTCAGGAGACATCTTGTATACGGGCGCCATGTTGTTGTTTACGTCAGGAGACATCTAGTATACGGGCGTCATGTTGTTGTTTACGTCAGGAGACATCTTGTATACGGGCGTCATGTTGTTGTTTACGTCAGGAGACATCTAGTATACGGGCGTCATGTTGTTGTTTACGTCAGGAGACATCTTGTATACGGGCGTCACGTTGTTGTTTACGTCAGGAGACATCTTGTATACGGGCGTCACGTTGTTGTTTACGTCAGGAGACATCTAGTATACGGGCGTCACGTTGTTGTTTACGTCAGGAGACATCTTGTATACGGGCGTCATGTTGTTGTTTACGTCAGGAGACATCTTGTATACGGGCGCCATGTTGTTGTTTACGTCCGGAGACATCTAGTATACGGGCGTCATGTTGTTGTTTACGTCAGGAGACATCTAGTATACGGGCGTCATGTTGTTGTTTACGTCAGGAGACATCTAGTATACGGGCGCCATGTTGTTGTTTACGTCAGGAGACATCTAGTATACGGGCGTCATGTTGTTGTTTACGTCAGGAGACATCTAGTATACGGGCGCCATGTTGTTGTTTACGTCAGGAGACATCTTGTATATGGGCGTCATGTTGTTGTTTACGTCAGGAGACATCTTGTATACGGGCGCCACGTTGTTATTTACGTCAGGAGACATCTTGTATACGGGCGCCATGTTGTTGTTTACGTCAGGAGATATCTAGTATACGGGCGCCATGTTGTTGTTTACGTCAGGAGACATCTTGTATACGGGCGCCATGTTGTTGTTTACGTCAGGAGATATCTAGTATACGGGCGCCATGTTGTTGTTTACGTCAGGAGACATCTAGTATACGGGCGTCACGTTGTTGTTTACGTCAGGAGACATCTAGTATACGGGCGCCATGTTGTTGTTTACGTCAGGAGACATCTTGTATACGGGCGTCACGTTGTTGTTTACGTCAGGAGACATCTTGTATACGGGCGTCATGTTGTTGTTTACGTCAGGAGACATCTTGTATACGGGCGTCACGTTGTTGTTTACGTCAGGAGACATCTTGTATACGGGCGTCACGTTGTTGTTTACGTCAGGAGACATCTTGTATACGGGCGTCACGTTGTTGTTTACGTCAGGAGACATCTTGTATACGGGCGTCACGTTGTTGTTTACGTCAGGAGACATCTTGTATACGGGCGTCATGTTGTTGTTTACGTCAGGAGACATCTTGTATACGGGCGTCACGTTGTTGTTTACGTCAGGAGACATCTTGTATACGGGCGTCACGTTGTTGTTTACGTCAGGAGACATCTTGTATACGGGCGTCATGTTGTTGTTTACGTCAGGAGACATCTTGTATACGGGCGTCACGTTGTTGTTTACGTCAGGAGACATCTTGTATACGGGCGTCACGTTGTTGTTTACGTCAGGAGATATCTAGTATACGGGTGTCATGTTGTTGTTTACGTCAGGAGACATCTTGTATACGGGCGTCACGTTGTTGTTTACGTCAGGAGACATCTTGTATACGGGCGCCATGTTGTTGTTTACGTCAGGAGACATCTAGTATACGGGCGCCATGTTGTTGTTTACGTCAGGAGACATCTTGTATACGGGCGCCATGTTGTTGTTTACGTCAGGAGACATCTTGTATACGGGCGCCATGTTGTTGTTTACGTCAGGAGATATCTAGTATACGGGCGTCATGTTGTTGTTTACGTCAGGAGACATCTTGTATACGGGCGCCATGTTGTTGTTTACGTCAGGAGACATCTAGTATACGGGCGTCATGTTGTTGTTTACGTCAGGAGACATCTTGTATACGGGCGCCATGTTGTTGTTTACGTCAGGAGACATCTTGTATACGGGCGTCACGTTGTTGTTTACGTCAGGAGACATCTAGTATACGGGCGTCACGTTGTTGTTTACGTCAGGAGACATCTTGTATACGGGCGTCACGTTGTTGTTTACGTCAGGAGACATCTTGTATACGGGCGTCACGTTGTTGTTTACGTCAGGAGACATCTAGTATACGGGCGTCATGTTGTTGTTTACGTCAGGAGACATCTTGTATACGGGCGTCATGTTGTTGTTTACGTCAGGAGACATCTAGTATACGGGCGCCATGTTGTTGTTTACGTCAGGAGACATCTAGTATACGGGCGCCATGTTGTTGTTTACGTCAGGAGACATCTAGTATACGGGCGTCACGTTGTTGTTTACGTCAGGAGACATCTAGTATACGGGCGTCATGTTGTTGTTTACGTCAGGAGACATCTTGTATACGGGCGCCATGTTGTTGTTTACGTCAGGAGATATCTAGTATACGGGCGCCATGTTGTTGTTTACGTCAGGAGACATCTAGTATACGGGCGTCATGTTGTTGTTTACGTCAGGAGACATCTAGTATACGGGCGTCACGTTGTTGTTTACGTCAGGAGACATCTAGTATACGGGCGTCACGTTGTTGTTTACGTCAGGAGACATCTTGTATACGGGCGCCATGTTGTTGTTTACGTCAGGAGACATCTTGTATACGGGCGCCATGTTGTTGTTTACGCCAGGAGACATCTAGTATACGGGCGCCATGTTGTTGTTTACGTCAGGAGACATCTTGTATACGGGCGCCATGTTGTTGTTTACGTCAGGAGATATCTAGTATACGGGCGTCATGTTGTTGTTTACGTCAGGAGACATCTTGTATACGGGCGCCATGTTGTTGTTTACGTCAGGAGACATCTAGTATACGGGCGCCATGTTGTTGTTTACGTCAGGAGACATCTTGTATACGGGCGCCATGTTGTTGTTTACGTCAGGAGACATCTAGTATACGGGCGCCATGTTGTTGTTTACGTCAGGAGACATCTTGTATACGGGCGCCATGTTGTTGTTTACGTCAGGAGACATCTTGTATACGGGCGCCATGTTGTTGTTTATGTCAGGAGACATCTAGTATACGGGCGTCATGTTGTTGTTTACGTCAGGAGACATCTTGTATACGGGCGCCATGTTGTTGTTTACGTCAGGAGACATCTAGTATACGGGCGCCATGTTGTTGTTTACGTCAGGAGACATCTTGTATACGGGCGCCATGTTGTTGTTTACGTCAGGAGATATCTAGTATACGGGCGTCATGTTGTTGTTTACGTCAGGAGACATCTTGTATACGGGCGCCATGTTGTTGTTTACGTCAGGAGACATCTAGTATACGGGCGCCATGTTGTTGTTTACGTCAGGAGACATCTAGTATACGGGCGCCATGTTGTTGTTTACGTCAGGAGACATCTTGTATACGGGCGCCATGTTGTTGTTTACGTCAGGAGACATCTTGTATACGGGCGTCATGTTGTTGTTTACGTCAGGAGACATCTTGTATACGGGCGTCACGTTGTTGTTTACGTCAGGAGACATCTAGTATACGGGCGTCACGTTGTTGTTTACGTCAGGAGACATCTAGTATACGGGCGTCACGTTGTTTACGTCAGGAGACATCTAGTATACGGGCGTCACGTTGTTGTTTACGTCAGGAGACATCTTGTATACGGGCGTCATGTTGTTGTTTACGTCAGGAGACATCTTGTATACGGGCGTCACGTTGTTGTTTACGTCAGGAGACATCTTGTATACGGGCGTCACGTTGTTGTTTACGTCAGGAGATATCTAGTATACGGGTGTCATGTTGTTGTTTACGTCAGGAGACATCTTGTATACGGGCGTCACGTTGTTGTTTACGTCAGGAGACATCTTGTATACGGGCGCCATGTTGTTGTTTACGTCAGGAGACATCTAGTATACGGGCGCCATGTTGTTGTTTACGTCAGGAGACATCTTGTATACGGGCGCCATGTTGTTGTTTACGTCAGGAGACATCTTGTATACGGGCGCCATGTTGTTGTTTACGTCAGGAGATATCTAGTATACGGGCGTCATGTTGTTGTTTACGTCAGGAGACATCTAGTATACGGGCGACACGTTGTTGTTTACGTCAGGAGACATCTAGTATACGGGCGTCACGTTGTTGTTTACGTCAGGAGACATCTAGTATACGGGCGACACGTTGTTGTTTACGTCAGGAGACATCTAGTATACGGGCGCCACGTTGTTGTTTACGTCAGGAGACATCTTGTATACGGGCGTCACGTTGTTGTTTACGTCAGGAGACATTACATTACATGTCACTTGTTAGATGCTTTTATCCAAAGCGACTTACAGACTCTATACTGTGGACAATCCCCACAGGAGGTGAAGTGTCTCAGGGACATTGAGACATTATTGCCACTCATCGACTGAAGTATTTGCGGTGTGTTCGTAGGCGGGCGACGTAGCTGACGGAAAAGTCGGGAAAAGTCGGGACGCCTTCGGTACGCGTTCTTTGGTCTCAGGTGGGTATGTAGCGGCCTTTAGGGTTAGGGTTAGGGTTATGGTACCCTAACCCTAACCCCTAACCCCAACCCCTAACCCTAACCCCAACCCCTAACCCCAACCCCTAACCCCTAACCCCTAACCCCAACCCTAACCTCTAACCCTAACCCCTAACCCTAACCCTAACCCCTAACCCTAACCCTAACCCCTAACCCTAACCCCTAACCCCAACCCCTAACCCAACCCCAACCCTAACCTCTAACCCTAACCCTAACCCCAACCCCTAACCCTAACCCCTAACCCTAACCCTAACCCCTAACCCTAACCCCTAACCCTAACCCGCGCCATGGTGGAAATGTGCCGATAGAGAGCAGGTGGGTTAGGCAACAGCATCTGAACACAGATACACAGAGAGCACAGATCCCTCAGACCCCCCCTTCTGGTCTCTCATGGACCCTCTCACCTGCTGTAATCTCCCTCAGACCCCCCCCTTCTGGTCTCTCAGGTGGACCCTCTCACCTGCTGTAATCTCCCTCAGACCCCCCCTCTGGTCTCTCATGGACCCTCTCACCTGCTGTAATCTCCCTCAGACTCTGGTCTCTCAGGTGGAGGGTCTTCAGGATGTTGTCCACGGCGTCCTCACACAGAGCGTCCAGCAGAGCACTCAGCTTGAAGAGGACACAGGTCACACAGAGGTCACACAGAGGTCACACAGATGTCACACAGAGGTGAATCACATGTAATCTGAAGCTCTGAATTAGCAGAGTTTGGTATAACACTATGACGATCTACTGACCTCAGTAACAAGGACCGGACCCCCCAGACCCTCAGCCACTCTACAGGCTCTACGCATCACTTTAAGGTCCCCTATCATCCTCCTCTTCATCAATATATCACAGGTCTCAGATATATCCAGAGCCTGTCTCTGATTGGCTGAAACACCAAACAGATCATTGCAGCATTACCCATAATCCCCTCTGTTTCAGCCCTGTTTCCAAAGTGCTGATTCTCTGTCTGTTACTTTAGATGAAAATAAGGAGCCCCTCCCCACGCCCCTCTGAGAGAGATTTGGTTACAAAGAACTCATTAGCCGCGTTCACACCGGAGTACTTTTCCCCGTACTTTTCGCGTTTAGTTCCGTTAGTACCCCTTATGTCGCGTTCACACCAAAAAGAGCACTTGATCTCGGGAACTTTTACCCCCATTTTTAGTGCCTGCTGAGCAGACCCGGCATCATGGCCGGGCCCCATGGGGCCGGGCCCGCCCATCCAGGATTTGGGCCCGCTGTTTTAATCAGGGCTGAATACAACATTTTAATTGTTTTATTATTATGTTTGTTGTTGTTATTTGTAGAGCTTTGTCCTAATATTTATTTTTGTATTAAACTATGTTGAAAGATTAGTTTAATATCATTTTTTTATTTTGCTAGGAAATTCTGAATGAAAGGCTGCGCTGACTGGTTTTTCACTGGGTTGAGTCGTGTGTGGGTTTTTGAGTGACATGCGGCACAGCAGCCTGTCAGTTTATCATTTATAATTATCTGCAACAATGGATATCATGAAGTGGATCACGAACAAAAACAGCTCACCAAAGGAATATGGCAACTCAGCGCCAGATGCAGCCACATTAGAAGAAATCAGTTACGTTACCAACGAGCTAGCCAGCCAGCCAGGGACGAGGGAGGGACGAGGGAGGGACGAGGGAGGGACGAGGGAGGGTTAGGGAGGGACGAGGGAGGGACGAGGGAGGGACGAGGGAGGGTTAGGGAGGGACGAGGGAGGGACGAGGGAGGCTGCAATCAATTATATTTTGAAGAGAAATTGACTCTCAAGCCGGCTCTCTCACTAACTCCTGCTCTGTGCGCAAGCAGACCGCTGCACACGCTCTCTGCCTTGCTCAATCTCTCTCTCTCTCTCTCTCTCTCTCCCTTTCTCTCCATCGCTCAACCTCACTCCACCTCTCCACCCTGTGTGCGCTCAAGTTTGCACAGCGTTACAAATGTGCCACAAAACCAACCAATGGATGTATAATAAGACCGTCAACAGCGTTATGGCAACCTAAAAGAAAACCCTCTCTTTCCGTAACAACAATTCACGAGCGCCTCTCCCCCCCCCCCCGTTGACAATTCAGATTTCCCGGGAAATATAAGTTGGGGTGGGCCCGCCCTGGTAAATCAAATGCCCACCCAGAGATGTATGTCTGCTGCCGGGTCTGCTGCTGAGAGATGGTACTCTCCTGGGGGAAAAAGTGCCCCAGTTCTGATTGGCTGGGCGAATTACAAACCACGCCCCGTACAACTCTGAAATGTTTTGTAGAGCCGCCATTTTATTATCCTCGCATTAGCATTATTAGCATTAGCATTAGCCCAGCGCACAAACGCAGAGAGAATAACTTATGGCAACACAAAAGAAAACATGGGAGCGGTGGAGATGAGGAGGTGTCGGCGTTCTGGAGATTTACTCTGAAGGCTTCAGTAGAAGCTGCTGGGAGTCCCAGCAGCTTCTACTGAAGCCTTCCCCAACTCCGGGGACTTCCGCCCGGGGACTCCGGGTGGCAGTATACGCCGTGAAGTGGTTTGCGGCCTGCCAGTAAACCCAAAGCAGAAGAAGACGAAGTGCCGTCAGCGGCTTCATTTGCGTAATCTTCCCTCAGGGAATTTATTCCGGTGTGAACGCGATCTGTACTAAGTGCCCTGGGGGGGGGGGGTTACCTTGGTTGCTGATTGGCTAATGGTTGTACAAGCCAAAACATCGTTATGACATCATGAAGTGGCCAAAATCTGATCAGCTCATTTTCAGACAGGTTTTTATATAAATGGATCAAAAAGAGAGAGAATCTTTGTTCCTGAAACTTTCAGAGTCTCTTTACACAGAGGGGACACATGGTGATGAAGAAGAGACATGAAGAAGAGGGGACACATGTTGATGAAGAAGAGACATGAAGAAGAGGGGACACATGTTGATGAAGAAGAGACATGAAGAAGAGGGGACACATGTTGATGAAGAAGAGACATGAAGAAGAGGGGACACATGTTGATGAAGAAGAGACATGAAGAAGAGGGGACACATGTTGATGAAGAAGAGACATGAAGAAGAGGGGACACATGTTGATGAAGAAGAGACATGAAGAAGAGGGGACACATGTTGATGAAGAAGAGACATGAAGAAGAGGGGACACATGTTGATGTAGAAGAGACATGAAGAAGAGGGGACACATGTTGATGAAGAAGAGACATGAAGAAGAGGGGACACATGGTGATGAAGAAGAGACATGAAGAAGAGGGGACACGTGTTGATGTAGAAGAGACATGAAGAAGAGGGGACACGTGTTGATGTAGAAGAGACATGAAGAAGAGGGGACACGTGTTGATGTAGAAGAGACATGAAGAAGAGGGGACACGTGTTGATGTAGAAGAGACATGAAGAAGAGGGGACACATGTTGATGAAGAAGAGACATGAAGAAGAGGGGACACGTGTTGATGTAGAAGAGACATGTAGAAGAGGGGACACATGTTGATGAAGAAGAGACATGAAGAAGAGGGGACACGTGTTGATGTAGAAGAGACATGAAGAAGAGGGGACACGTGTTGATGTAGGAGAGACATGAAGAAGAGGGGACACGTGTTGATGTAGGAGAGACATGAAGAAGAGGGGACACGTGTTGATGTAGGAGAGACATGAAGAAGAGGGGACACGTGTTGATGTAGAAGAGACATGAAGAAGAGGGGACACGTGTTGATGTAGAAGAGACATGAAGAAGAGGGGACACGTGTTGATGAAGAAGAGACATGAAGAAGAGGGGAAACATGTTGATGTAGAAGAGACATGAAGAAGAGGGGACACATGTTGATGTAGAAGAGACATGAAGAAGAGGGGACACGTGTTGATGTAGAAGAGACATGTAGAAGAGGGGACACATGTTGATGAAGAAGAGACATGAAGAAGAGGGGACACGTGTTGATGTAGAAGAGACATGAAGAAGAGGGGACACATGTTGATGTAGAAGAGACATGAAGAAGAGGGGACACGTGTTGATGTAGAAGAGACATGTAGAAGAGGGGACACGTGTTGATGAAGAAGAGACATGAAGAAGAGGGGACACATGTTGATGTAGAAGAGACATGAAGAAGAGGGGACACATGTTGATGAAGAAGAGACATGAAGAAGAGGGGACACGTGTTGATGTAGAAGAGACATGTAGAAGAGGGGACACATGTTGATGAAGAAGAGACATGAAGAAGAGGGGACACGTGTTGATGTAGAAGAGACATGAAGAAGAGGGGACACATGTTGATGTAGAAGAGACATGAAGAAGAGGGGACACGTGTTGATGTAGAAGAGACATGTAGAAGAGGGGACACATGTTGATGAAGAAGAGACATGAAGAAGAGGGGACACGTGTTGATGTAGAAGAGACATGAAGAAGAGGGGACACATGTTGATGTAGAAGAGACATGAAGAAGAGGGGACACGTGTTGATGTAGAAGAGACATGTAGAAGAGGGGACACGTGTTGATGAAGAAGAGACATGAAGAAGAGGGGACACATGTTGATGTAGAAGAGACATGAAGAAGAGGGGACACATGTTGATGTAGAAGAGACATGAAGAAGAGGGGACACGTGTTGATGTAGAAGAGACATGTAGAAGAGGGGACACATGTTGATGAAGAAGAGACATGAAGAAGAGGGGACACGTGTTGATGTAGAAGAGACATGTAGAAGAGGGGACACATGTTGATGAAGAAGAGACATGAAGAAGAGGGGACACGTGTTGATGAAGAAGAGACATGAAGAAGAGGGGACACGTGTTGATGTAGAAGAGACATGAAGAAGAGGGGACACGTGTTGATGTAGAAGAGACATGAAGAAGAGGGGACACATGTTGATGTAGAAGAGACATGAAGAAGAGGGGACACATGTTGATGTAGAAGAGACATGTAGAAGAGGGGACACATGTTGATGAAGAAGAGACATGAAGAAGAGGGGACACGTGTTGATGTAGAAGAGACATGAAGAAGAGGGGAACACGTGTTGATGTAGAAGAGACATGAAGAAGAGGGGACACATGTTGATGTAGAAGAGACATGAAGAAGAGGGGACACGTTGTTGATGTAGGAGAGACATGTAGAAGAGGGGACACGTGTTGATGAAGAAGAGACATGAAGAAGAGGGGACACGTGTTGATGTAGAAGAGACATGAAGAAGAGGGGACACATGTTGATGTAGAAGAGACATGAAGAAGAGGGGACACATGTTGATGTAGAAGAGACATGAAGAAGAGGGGACACATGTTGATGAAGAAGAGACATGAAGAAGAGGGGACACGTGTTGATGTAGAAGAGACATGAAGAAGAGGGGACACATGTTGATGTAGAAGAGACATGAAGAAGAGGGGACACGTGTTGATGTAGAAGAGACATGTAGAAGAGGGGACACATGTTGATGAAGAAGAGACATGAAGAAGAGGGGACACGTGTTGATGTAGAAGAGACATGAAGAAGAGGGGACACATGTTGATGTAGAAGAGACATGAAGAAGAGGGGACACGTGTTGATGTAGAAGAGACATGTAGAAGAGGGGACACGTGTTGATGAAGAAGAGACATGAAGAAGAGGGGACACATGTTGATGTAGAAGAGACATGAAGAAGAGGGGACACATGTTGATGTAGAAGAGACATGAAGAAGAGGGGACACGTGTTGATGTAGAAGAGACATGTAGAAGAGGGGACACATGTTGATGAAGAAGAGACATGAAGAAGAGGGGACACGTGTTGATGTAGAAGAGACATGTAGAAGAGGGGACACATGTTGATGAAGAAGAGACATGAAGAAGAGGGGACACGTGTTGATGAAGAAGAGACATGAAGAAGAGGGGACACATGTTGATGTAGAAGAGACATGAAGAAGAGGGGACACGTGTTGATGTAGAAGAGACATGTAGAAGAGGGGACACATGTTGATGAAGAAGAGACATGAAGAAGAGGGGACACGTGTTGATGTAGAAGAGACATGAAGAAGAGGGGACACGTGTTGATGTAGAAGAGACATGAAGAAGAGGGGACACATGTTGATGTAGAAGAGACATGAAGAAGAGGGGACACGTGTTGATGTAGGAGAGACATGTAGAAGAGGGGACACGTGTTGATGAAGAAGAGACATGAAGAAGAGGGGACACGTGTTGATGTAGAAGAGACATGAAGAAGAGGGGACACATGTTGATGTAGAAGAGACATGAAGAAGAGGGGACACATGTTGATGTAGAAGAGACATGAAGAAGAGGGGACACATGTTGATGAAGAAGAGACATGAAGAAGAGGGGACACGTGTTGATGTAGAAGAGACATGAAGAAGAGGAGACACATGTTGATGTAGAAGAGACATGAAGAAGAGGGGACACGTGTTGATGAAGAAGAGACATGAAGAAGAGGAGACACATGTTGATGTAGAAGAGACATGAAGAAGAGGGGACACGTGTTGATGAAGAAGAGACATGAAGAAGAGGAGACACATGTTGATGTAGAAGAGACATGAAGAAGAGGGGACACGTGTTGATGTAGAAGAGACATGAAGAAGAGGGGACACATGTTGATGAAGAAGAGACATGAAGAAGAGGGGACACATGTTGATGAAGAAGAGACATGAAGAAGAGGGGACACGTGTTGATGTAGAAGAGACATGAAGAAGAGGGGACACATGTTGATGTAGAAGAGACATGAAGAAGAGGGGACACGTGTTGATGTAGAAGAGACATGAAGAAGAGGAAGCAGAGTCCTTGAATGTGTGAACGCACCTGGCTTTAAACTGGACTCTGATATTTTAATGTTATTATCTTTAAATAGTTTTTACTTTAATATTGTAGTTGTTTGGTCTCCTTGTTACTTGTTACCTTCTTTAGCTGTGTGTATGCACCAGAAACACAAAGGCAGATCCTCTCACGGTAACCTACTGAATACATCTGATTCTTTTGTAATATTTATGACAGGCTACTATTTGTAGGGTATATCTATACTTAATGTAAATATTTGTACATCTTAACGTACTGTGTAACCTTGTGTCTCACCTGTTATCTCATCTCTACCTGTGTTTGTGTTTTTAACTTAATAAATAAACCTGATTCTGATTTGATGACGTTTTTAATTATCTTAATGTATGATGTTGTATAATGGTGTCTTCCCTGTTTTCTCCTCTTCCTGAGTTTATGTTTACTCAAACGGCTGCTGACGTCACACCGGAAGTTATCCGTTAGCCACCGTTAGCTCACCTCCTCCTCCTCGTTGTGTTTGCTCCCGGAGTCTCTCTCCCTCGCGGAGCAGATCTCTGACAGCAGCGCGCGGGCCAGGCTGCCCACAATGCGCGTGACTTCAGCTTTAAAACTCTTTAAATCCGACATGTTTAATAACTGCTGCAGTTAGCAGCCCGTTAGCTTAGCACAAAACGAACGGCTAAAGACGTTACCGCCAAACTGGACGTGACGTAGGGGTCTACTCCAACGGCCTTCAAAATAAAAGCACCGGCTGCTCCAGTGGAGATAATCCGGTGTTTAAAAGAGAAACAACTATAAAAACAACAACAATAAAAGGCAGGATTTGTTATTTAAGACCCTTATTATAAAGCCCTGAAGATTGGATCAACTCAGAGACACTTATGGTGTTATTATTCAGTGAAATCCCAACATTTAATGTCTTTATCATTACGTTTAAATGTTTAGATTTACAATAACATTAGTTGTACATCATTTAAATTACGGTAATATTAAATTCATCAACACATTTTTGAAGGAACAGGGGATGGTTGATGTATGGAGAAAGATTATACTGTAGTGCCGAGAGATAGGAGTTGGAGGCGGTGCATCGAAGGTGCAAAAGGTAACTTTATTGAGGAGCAGAAGAGCACATGTTGCTGGCTTGCAGTCCGAGTAGAGAAGAGAAAGAGAAAGGAAGGAGGACACAGTGGCCGTGTCTCAATTCAGAGGCTGCACCCTTCGGAGTACGCAGCCTACGCGGTCCACGGAGGACCCAGCCCACGTAGACCGGGTAGGCTGGACCGAGCGGCCTACGAAATGAGACAGGGTGTTTCTCAGTCGCGAGTACGCTTGCTTGGTAGCACATGTCTGCCGAGCATCTTGCTTCAGAAGCATTTGGAAAACAAAGAGTGGAACAGGCTAGCAAGTGTGCAGGTGTGCGTCATATGAGAGGCCCCGCCTCTTACATTTTCCGCCACAGATTTTGGAAATTGGTCCGTGCGCAAAGCATTGTGGGGATTTTAAGACAGAGGAGTCTACTCATGTGCAGCCTCGATATTTCTCCAAACGGAGTACGCCGGGCTCGGTAGGTTTCCGGGGTTGCGGTCGAATACTCCAAAAAAACAGCTCCTAAGTTCTAACCCTATCGTCTATTCCTTGACCTCTGAGTGAAACGTCACGGGGTTAAGGGATAGTGGATAGGAGAATTCAAAAGGACTTAGGAGAAGAGACTGCGGTACTTTAGAGAATCCGACTGCACTTCCACTATCCGACGTGTTTATGATGCGCCAGCAGAGGTCATAAATGTGCGCCTGCTGCTGTGGGGAAACTATGGAAACAACAGTTTTCTATACAGCGGACTACAACAGGGATGTTTAATAAGAACGAGGGACTACTGTAAACTCTGCACCGTGCTCTGATGCTGTTGTTTTATGCTTTATGAACGGGGACAACAGAGAAACATATTCTTCATGACCAAAGTTGGAATTGAAATAAAAAAGGAAAGTGACACTTATGCTCGTCACCCTCTCCCTCCGGTCCACATTAATACAAATGATCCCAATACGTATGATTGTATGAAAAGATCTTCAAATCAATACAAATGTATTTATTATAAACGTTAGTCCTTAACATCTATCACTGTGTATATCACCATTCAAACATCTTTTCAAAGTTGAACAAACCCCACACAGCTCAGTAAAGACTGTGAAATGTTGACTTTATTTGATCATTTCAGTAAAAACTAACGTTCATATTTCTCTTTTTGATTATAATACTGATGAACGTTCAAAACAAAGCACTTTGGCAACTTACCACATACGTTTTAAAATGCTTAATAAGCACCGTAACTTTCATGATATCATTTCTCGTTCATAATCGGTTGTTTCCGTGAACGGCCGACTGTTGTGTGACGGCAAATGCCGCGGCCGCAAGGCATTGTGGGGCAGCATTTTCTCCTCTCCTTTCGGTGAGGGAGGTCCAGTGGTTCCTAGGCTAAAGGAGGTTATAAAGGAAGTTTGAAACCTCCTTTCCTTTTAATTTAGAGAATTCGAACAGCACTTATCATGGCTGCCACTGAGGGACTTCCGGGTCATTTCACTCCGTTAGGAAGGTTCCTAAGCTAAATGGACTATTCGACCGCAACCCAAGTATGCTGGAGATTGGAACAGTACTACGGCGGCACTCGATGACGTAGCATGCTTGAAATAGTGGCTCTGCAGCAGCTTTACTTTTAATCCCCTGGAAGCGATGGTTTCCCGTCAGAGTGGTACCGATCCTTTAAAGAAGAACTCATTCCTGTTATCACGTCGTCTTTTAACTGGACTCTTCTACCCCTTTCACACCAAGGTTTTTCCCGTTCTAGCTCCGTGCTTGAGCTTTTCTGGTTCAGAACTGGTTCTTCGGTTCAGCTCCCGCTCTGTTCACACCGCCCAGAGCCCGACTGGTGTTGCCGCTGCTGCGTCATAACGTCACAGTTTACGTCGCTGAGTTTCTCCCCAACGGAGCTCACAACAACGGGCCGGGGACTGCGTCGGGTCGATGATCGTGTTGCTTTTAATCATACGAAGCCAGATTAAATGAAATAACGACTTCTCCAACCTTATACTTTTCTCCAGAGTGCCGTGGTTCATTGTTTATTAATGTGTTTCATTTAGCGACCGCTGCAGTGCTGGCTGCTCTTCCACGGGAGTTTATTCTCCCGTTAGCTCCGGGTTAGCTCACACAGCTCTAAAGTATTCACTGTCTGACTGTCACACAAGCAGCTGATACATATCCCCAGTTCCCCTTAAGTGAATGTGTGTCAGTCTGAATTGACGTTGTTTGGCATCACAACGCTGTTATGAAAGTTTCTCTGGTATAACATGGGTGATGTTAGCATAGCAACCGAAGCTAAACTGACTACTTGCTAAGCCGTTTTCTACAGGCACATTTTACCGACGTATTTTTCATTATGATTCTACTTGTGATAGTCGGACATGACAACCTGTGCAGCCCATGTATTGATTCCATCCGATAGCTGCTATAATAACAAACCAAACGTCTGTCTGCTCTCCACAATGATCAATAACAGTGAACGGATGGTCAAAGTAAGGTACAAATAAACAGAATCACACGAAGCCTGGTTAGTGTTGCCTGACTTTATAAAGTGTGTTTTTTTTTTACAAGTGTGTGGTTGCCTTCTAGTCACTTTGCTCAGTGCTACTGCTTGTTACAACTTTTATTTGCCGTACTCGCCTTAACTGTTAGCTCAGGTTAATCTCGCCCCCCTCCGACGTAAGTGTGAGGCAGGGGCGTCGCCTGGACCTGAAAACATTCGGGGCTTAGCCCACAGTGGCGGCGGCACTACAGTGGCATTTTTCACTGCAACACTCCCCACACGCACACACACAGTACACCCGCGACTGTTACAATGAAGGCTCGATAATCAGCTCACGGCATATAGGCAGGGGTAAAGTGGTATTTTTTATGAGTGGGGGGCTCACCTCCTCTAGGGGGGTCCGGGGGGATGTTCCCCCGGGAAGATTTTTTTTTAAATATTGAAGTTATATGCATCAATCTGGTGCACTTTGAGAGCAAAATGAAGAGATCTATGGATACCTCTCTCAACACCCATTTGAAGCAGAACTGTAAACAGATGTACTTTTTCTTTATGGATATTTTACTAATCACTCCCCTTTTAAACTCTATTCTTGTTTTACTGCCATATAGTATTTCATAACTGTTTTTCCTTTATTCTCTTTTTTTTTATAACTATAATGATCATATGAAGGTGTGCCGCGGAAATAATCTTTTGAATAATTTGTGACCAAACCGTTTGAGACCCACTGAGATAACTTAGACTAAAGTTAACTATCTAAACACTCAGAGAGTCCTTTAGCTCACCTGAGTCTCTCAGTCTGACAGGAGAGGACTCTCCTCCAGCTTCTTGTGGAACAAACAGCTCCTTATGTCCGTTAGTGCAGCTAGCTAACCAGATGCTAACAACACGGTCCATGCTGACACCGGTCCCTCCCTCCCCCTCTCTCTCCCTCCCTCACCCTCTCTCTCCCTCTCTCTCTCTCTCTCTATCACACTAAATGCGCTATTGCCACACACACACACAGAGCCGAGCTTGAATGACACAAGCACACGTTTATTTCCATGCAACTCTCTGATTGGTCTGGTGTCATGCCTCTGTTGCATTCACTGAACACGGGAAATTACAGTGCTGCTGTCCTCTCTTGTGTCATGATGAGGTTCACGTAAAGCACGGTTAATGTATTATATTATTGAGGGAGAATTGTCCGGGGCTACAGAAAAAACATTCGGGGCTAAAGCCCCGGATGCCCAGGCCAGGCGACGCCACTGGTGTGAGGTATGCGGTTCTTGCTTCTAGACGGACAACTTTTTGGTGCTCGAAACGAACCGGATTCCGGAGCTTAGAGGCTGCTCCGCTGCGGTGTGAACAGGAAAAACCGGTGCTTTTCAAGCACCAGCACCGAACCGGCCCTGAAACACCGTTGGTGTGAATGGGGTATTAGAGAGGGGCGGCTACCACCCTCTTCCACAACATGTGCCAATCACTACAAACCACCACAAGCTCAAGGGCTTGGAGAGAGTTTAGGGGGAAAAACCTCACTAGATTCTTCATAACTCCTAAAATTAAAAGTAAACAAACCGGTACACAACAAACATGTTGGCGGCTATGTGGTAGTCGAGAGGCAAATCACACACACGTTTTTTTGGGAATGCCATAAACTAAATACCTTTCAGGAAAATATACATGCAACTGTCATTCTGGGTTAATACCCAAGGAATGCTCCATTTTATACCTTGGAAACATAAATGAATGCGTGATTAATACTGATAGATATATAACTAAGATACTGTTAATAACAAGCAAGAAAGCAATAACCAGAAATGGGTGTAAGGCTGAGCCACCCACAAAAGACCAGTGGATGGATATTATAAGAGAGGTATATATCGTGGGAAAAATGACTTGGCAACTTAGAATGAGAGTAAATCTTTTTGAGAGTAAATGTAAGAAATGGATCATTTATGCCACGACATGTGGAAAAAGGCTAGGGCATATGCTTTTCAGGAGACTATCAATCTACATGCTAACTGTAGCCATGACTGTTGAATTTCAGTTTGATGTTTATTTTATTTATTTCATTGTATTTTATTTATGATCTTGTACTTGTGTTTACTATCATTGTTATAAGCCAAGAAAGGCCATAAGTACAATGTGATTTTTCTGTTTTGTCTCTCCATTATGTACAAACTTACATGTAACTCAATAAAAACTCAAGTTTGAAAAAAAATGACGGTAATATTAATTTTCTAACACGAAAATTAGATTTCTGTTTGAGTACAATAACTATTCTAATATATTATGATTAATCATGTGTCTTTAAAGGTGGGGTAGGTCATTCTCTTCAGAAACACTTGTTATATTCCATGGAATGCTCTTAACATCCCGATAGCAATGAATACATTAAATACTTTGACCATAAATACATACAAATATTTCCTCTGTGGAAGCCGTAGCGCTGTAAAAAGCACGACCAATCATCTGAGCCGGGCTGCGGCAGATAACTGGATGGCCTACCTGCCTGTCAGCCTTCCATCTTGTGCACAAACTTATAGAGAGGCGAAGTCCCGCCCTTCTCCTTCCGTCCCATGGGACCTTATTTCGGAAAAATTATGTATTGAAGTCAATGGAGAGAGAAAACGTATCTTTCGATCCCGTTTGAATTGTGCCATGAATTACACATATGATGTTTGTCAATCTTAAAAAATAATTTCCATGTCAAAAAAGTCACAGTTTGTCGTAAAACTGTTGAAATATAAGACTGTGAAAAATACGCAACTAGAAAGACTACAAATCCGCGTAAGTGATGTCATAACTGATGTCATAATTGTTTTCCTCCACTAAAATAGAGATAGCTAAGATCAGATCACTTTAACAAGATGCCTGTGTGCTTAGTACCAGCAGGTTGTTATTATACCAGCAATGGGTCTTGCTCGTTCTTTCGCTTCCCGTCTGATGAAAGGACCAGGAGTGGCTTGATCAAAGTTAGCTACCTAGCTAGTAGCAAGCACGTTAGTTAGCATTACAGCCTCAGCCTTGTCATTTTTATTAGCCTTAACATGAAGTTAACCAAAGTGTTAAACAGTAAGAGTAGTAGTCATATTTCGTGAACCCTTTGAAGAGTACTGTCACACCGGTGTGATCATTCTATAATACACCGTTTAAACCCGGATGCCCCCGGGGGAGACATGCTAACGCTACATTAGCATCGGCGATCTTTTCACATGCTATCTGCACAAATGGTTAACATTGAACATTAAAAAGATCAGGCAGTTCAGGGAGAATCGAAGGAAGGCAGCTTTGCATGACATTCTTCTGGACGTCTGGGTCGACAGCCCAGAGGCAAGGCAGAGGAACAGAAGGTGGTCTCGGGCGGACGACCCGGGGGCAAGGCAGAGTTCATGGAGGGGGTCTCGGGTGGACGGCCCGGGGGCAAGGCAGAGTTCATGGAGGGGGTCTCGGGTGGACGGCCCGGGGGCAAGGCAGAGTTCGAAAAGTCAGGGGGCCGGGCTCGAGGGCGAAGACCCTGGCTGGGGAACTCAGGAGGCCGGGCTCGAGGGCGAAGGCCGCTGGGGAACTCAGGAGGACGACGTACGCCGCAATGGGACCCCTCCAGTGTCAGCTGGATCGCCGGAGCACTGGGATCGAAAGCAGGAGCTGGTGGGACCCCTGGCGGGACAGGCGTAGACGGAACTCTGGACGGAACATGGGCTGGTGTCAGTGGGACCCCAGACGGAGCGAGAGCTGGTGTCGACGGGACCTCCAACATGACAGGACATGGTGTTGGTAGGAAACCCGGCGGAGCAGGTGTCGGCGGGACCCCCAACAGGACAGGATCAGGTGTTGGCAGGAAATCCGGTGGAACCCCCAACGAAACAGGACATGGAGTTGGCAGGACCCTCAGCGGAACCCTAGTCGGCGGGACCTCCAACGGCACAGGACATAGGGTTGGCAGGACCCCCGGCAGAACAGTAGTTGGCGGGACCTCCAACGGGACAGGACATAGGGTTGGCAGGACCCCCGGCAGAAGAGTAGTCGGCGGGACCCCCAACGGGACAGGACATAGGGTTGGCAGGACCCCCGGCAGAACAGTAGTCGGCGGGACCCCCAACGGCATAGGACATAGGGTTGGCAGGACCCCCGGCAGAAGAGTAGTCGGCGGGACCCCCAACGGGACAGGACATGGAGTTGGCAGGACCTCCGACAAAACAGGTGTCGGCTGGACCCCCAACGGCACAGGACATAGGGTTGGCAGGACCCCCGGCAGAACAGTAGTCGGCGGGACCCCCAACGGGACAGGACATGGAGTTGGCAGGACCTCCGACAAAACAGGTGTCGGCTGGACCCCCAACGGGACAGGACATGGAGGTGGCAGGACCCCCAGCGGAACCTCCAACGGACCAGGACATTGGGTAGGGACTTGAGAGGGAACTCGAGAGGAGACTCGCTCAGCATAAGTTACCATGGAGATCTAGCCCGCTAAAAAGAGAACCAGCGTCGTAGGACCGGAAACCCAGAGTTTTCCCTGAAGTCAGCTAAGAGAACATCCGGCTTCGTCGTACAGGCCTCTGGACAGGACATTCACTAAGAAACTACTTTTATTGTGAAAACAAAGTCAGCTGATCGAATGCACCTATTTCCACATCTACACTCCATCAGCTGATTATTTCTATTTGCCTCACTTCATGAGCTTCACAACATGTACCTTGTACCACAGAGTTTGCAACGTCACAAATAAATGGGGCCAATCTTCAGTCGGATGTGAATGTGTAATCTAACATTTTCAGTAAGAATAATGGACAAAAGGAGTGCAAATACAAATTCAATTTATTGAAATCTGAACCAAAAGTTAATCAAACATGTTTTAAATAAAAAGCACATATGGACAGAAGGTGTAAACCTATTAAATGTATAAGTAAACACATGTAGTCAAATAAAGTGACAGACAAGGCCTGATCAGGTGGTATCAGCTATGCATGGGCTCCTCCATCAGGTCTGATCCTCCTCACAGAGGAAAGACCCTCAGTCCTCTCCAAACCAACAGACTGGACGTCCATCACACGGAGGTTTCTCCCTGAAGTCTCTGCAGCTCTCTGGACACCACGCTGTCTCAATCCGTCCACACTGAATATGAGAGGGGGAAAATGAAAATAATAAATGCTTTAGACAATAAGAAATATAAAGTTGACTGTTGAGTTGCTCAGTTTTTTTAGATTGTCAATACTATTACTGTATAACTAATATCTCAGGTTAAGAGGCACCTTCAGATAAAGATTGGTCTTTAAATACATTTTGTCTTTTGAATTGTTTGTCTAAAGTCAAGGATCTAGAACTGGTACTTATAGTTTTAATGATACAGTCTGGTTATAATGCTGTTTGGAGGAGGCCTCACAGGTAAGAGCACTAACTAGCTACCATCACATGCACCTTAGCTTAACTTAAATGTATTAAACGTATAATTAAGTGATAGCAAAATATAAATAACTAATGTCATGCAAACATATTAATATTTGCTTGATTCCAGTGTTGCATTTAGCACATTGCATACAAACGTTAAGGGATTTTAAGATTCTGAAGTATTATGCTAAAAACTCAACTTAGATTATTATTTATAGTTTTGCTGAATAGAGAGGCGAAGTCACGCCCATCTACTTCCGCCCCATGGGACCTTATTTCGGAAAAATAATGTATTGAAGTCAATGGAGAGAGAAAACGTATCTTTCGATCCCGTTTGAATTGTGCCATGAATTACACATATGATGTTTGTCAATCTTAAAAAATCATTTCCATGTCAAAAAAGTCACAGTTTGTCGTAAAACTGTTGAAATATAAGAAAAATACGCAACTAGAAAGACTACAAATCCCAGAGTCGCGTAAGTGATGTCACAATTGTTTTCCTCCACAAAGAGATAGCTAAGATCAGCGCCATATAGATATAATCTATCTATATGGCGCTGGCTAAGATAAGATAACTTTAACAAGATGCCTGTGTGCTTAGTACCAGGTTGTTATCATACCAGCAATGGGTCTTGCTCGTTCTTTCACTTCCCGTCTGATGAAAGGACCAGGAGTGTCTTGATCAAGCTAGCTAGTAGCTAGCACGTTAGTTAGCATTACAGCCGTGTCATTTGTATTAGCCTTAACATGAAGTAACATTAAGTAACCCAAAATGTTAAACAGTAAGAGTAGTAGTCATATTTCGTGAACCCTTTGAAGAGTACTGTCACACTGGTGTGATCATTCTATAATACACAATTTAAGCCCGGGGGAGAAATGCTAACGCTAACGCTAGCATTGACGATCTTCTCTACTTCATGCTATCTGCACAAATGGTTGACATTAAACATTAAAACGACCAGGCAGTTCAGAGAGAACCAAAGGAAGGCAGGCAGGCAGCTTTGCATGACATTCTTCAGGACGTGTTTCATTGTGGTGATAGTGAGGGTAGTCAATCGTTTTGTTGACAAGACAGTAGTGACGGCCATCTTGGTGACGTGTGTTGTTGACCAGAGATGTAGTTCATTGAGCGTTTCACACAAACAAATGTGTTACTTCACAGTTTTACAACACATTTTTTTTTTTTTGACTTGCAAAATTATCTTTTAAATTGACAAACATCATATGTGTAATTCGTGGCACAATTCAAACGGGATCGAAAGATAATCTTTCTCTCTCCATTGACTTCAATACATCATTTTTCCGAAATAAGGTCCCATGGAGGTCCACCGGAAGGGGAGGGACTTCGCCTCTCTATTTGGAGCAGGCGGGAGTGGAACTCTGACGTCACTGTCGAGCCGTTAGTGGCCGACTCCGCCTACTAAGGGCTTCTCGGCAACTCTGCAGAATCCTATGGGTGACGTCACGGACCCTACGTCCATTTATATATACAGTTCTTTATATATATACAGTTCTTTATATATATACAGTTCTTTATATACAGTTCTTTATATATATACAGTTCTTTATATACAGTCTATGGTTCTTACCTACCCTACCTTTAAGTGGTCATTTCATATTCGCAGTGTTTTTGTTGAATAAAAAAATCATGATTCAAAAAATACTTTGTTTTTATTCACCGCCCTGCTGCTGTACACACCTGCTGTACACACCTGCTGTACACACCTGGTGAACATACCTGGTGAACACACCTGCTGTACACACCTGCTGTACACACCTGCTGTACACACCTGGTGAACACACCTGCTGTACCGACACCTGGTGAACACACCTGGTGAACACACCTGGTGAACACCACCTGCTGTACACACCTGGTGAACACACCTGGTGAACACACCTGGTGAACACACCTGCTGTACACACCTGCTGTACACACCTGCTGTACACACCTGGTGAACACACCTGGTGAACACACCTGGTGAACACACCTGCTGTACACACCTGGTGAACACACCTGGTGAACACACCTGGTGAACACACTGACATTAATAATATGAATAATTATAACAGCTTTTTAAATATTTAAATGACATTCCTCCACAGCGCCTTTAAACACAACAGGAATAACACATTTATAGCTTCTTATTTTAAACACGGATATAAAACTCTGAGTACAAACACAAACACAAAGACAGTATTTACACCCGGACAGTCCTCCGGTCATCTTAGCACGTTAGCAAGTTAGCATGTTAGCACGTTAGCATGTTTTCATCCTGGGAGCACAGAGAGGTCGCTAACTGCAGAAACTGATGCATCTTCACGGAGGAGCCTGATAGCCTGATAGCCTGATAGCATCACGGAGGAGGAGCCTGATAGCATCACGGAGGAGGAGCCTGATAGCATCACGGAGGAGGAGCCTGATAGCCTGATAGCCTGATAGCCTGATAGCGCTAACCAGTGAAACGTTAATATTATAATTAAATATTAATACAATTAAAAATGTAATAAATTAAGAAGATATAAAAGCTTTAACGCTAGTATGCTGACATGTATTAGCATGCCGAAATAACAATAACAAATAGGAGAAAAACGTAAATAGTAAAATGTTATTATGCTAACTTGTATTAGCATGCCAAAATGGCGTTAGCACAATAAAATATTAGCATCAGGAGTTTCTTTTACCTTTCTGAATATTCTCTTTGTGGATGATCATCATCTTTGATGTGATGTTGCTTTGCCCGAATCATTCTTCATCTTTCAGACCAGGCAGGAAGAAGAACAAGTATCCAAGCTAGTTGATTAGCATGCTAGCCGATGTTAGCATTTGCCGCTAAACATGTTTTAGTTTTTTCTTTTGAATTCTTCTTTTCTGTATTATTAGCTTTCCAAACAAAGGTGCGTATCGTGGGTTAGGCTTGTGTGCCCATCACTATGACTACAATATATAAATACATAAATAAATAAATAATGTGAACGCTAGCCATTTAGCGTGCTAGCCGAAAGTAGCATTTCTCGCCAAAAGTGAAAACTTGCATAGACGTAAGTGCTGCTCTCTCATTGGCTGAGTTCTGTGTCCTTGTTGGAGCAGTGTCTGATCTGAGAGGGAGTATTATGGGATGGCGTCAGTCTCGATCTTCAGCTGCGATCGTCTGATTGGCCGCTCTGTTGCCGTGGCGACGAGGCGTTCCTCCCCCCCTCCTCTGTCTGCTTCGAGGAGCTGGATAGGTCGATGGCTTCCTCCTCTTCCTCCTCTTCCTCTTCCTCCATCTTCAGCTCCTCCTCCTCCTCCTTTTCCTTCCTCTTCTCCTCGCCTCCTCCTCCTCCTCCTCCTCCTCCTCCTCCTCCTCGTCGCTCCTCGCAGAACGTCTCGTTTCGGGGGGACTCGGCCTCGCGGGGGCTCGCACACTTCTTTGTGATTTCAACAGACTTCTTGTGCATTCCTGTGAGGAAGAGGAGGGAGTCACGTTACTACACAGTACTACACAATACTACACAATACTACACAGTACTACACAGTACTACACAATACTACACAGTACTACACAATACTACACAGTACTACACAGTACTACACAATACTACACAATACTACACAGTACTACACAGTACTACACAGTACTACACAATACTACACAGTACTACACAGTACTACACAATACTACACAGTACTACACAATACTACACAGTACTACACAGTACTACACAATACTACACAATACTACACAGTACTACACAGTACTACACAGTACTACACAATACTACACAGTACTACACAGTACTACACAGTACTACACATTACTACACAGTACTACACAGTACTACACAGTACTACACAATACTACACAATACTACACAGTACTACACAGTACTACACAGTACTACACAATACTACACAATACTACACAGTACTACACAGTACTACACAATACTACACAGTACTACACAGTACTACACAGTACTACACAATACTACACAATACTACACAGTACTACACAATACTACACAGTGCTACACAATGTTACACAATACTATAACATGTTATGCTAACGTTAGCATGTTAAACGTTAGCAAATACTTATATTGTACTTCATATTATTAAACATGATTACGTGTAAATTAGCTTAATGGGTTAAAATATACATGTTTTAATATTTGTATTACTTGTTCCTGTGTTTGTAAAACTGTACTTTTCGTTAAACAGGTCAAGTGTTGTTGCTGAAAATAAATATATTAAAATGTTTAGCATTAGCAATAGCATTAGCAATAGCATTAGTATTTGCTTTGCGTGGAGTTTTCCAGATGTAGTCAAACTGTATTTGTGTGTGTGTGTGTGTGTGTGTGTGTGTGTGTGTGTGTGTGTGTGTGCAGGTGTGTGTGTGTGTGTGTGCAGGTGTTTGTGTGTGTGTGTGTGTGTGTGTGTATGTGTGTGTATGTGTGTGTGCAGGTGTGTGTGTGTGTATGTATGTGTGCAGGTGTGTGTGTGTGTGTGTATGTGTGTGTGTGTGTGTGCAGCTGTGTGTGTGTGTATGTGTGTGTGCAGGTGTGTGTGTGTGTGTGTGTGTGGAGGTCTGTGTTACTGACGTGGCTCACTGAGCAGCCATGGAGCACAGGTGTGTGTGTGTGTGCAGGTGTGTGTGTGTGTGTGTGTGCAGGTGTGTGTGTGTGCGTGTGTGTGTGTGTGTGTGTGCAGGTGTGTGTGTGTGTGTGTGCAGGTGTGTGTGTGTGCAGGTCTGTGTTACTGACGTGGCTCACCGAGCAGCCATAGAGCACAGGTGTGTGTGTGTGTGTGTGTGTGTGTGTGTGTGTGTGCGTGTGTGTGTGTTACTGACGTGGCTCACCGAGCAGCCATGGAGCACAGGTGTGTGTGTGTGTATGTGTGTGTGTGTGTGTGTGTGTGTGTGTGTGTGTGTGTGTGTGTGCGCGTGTGTGTGTGTGTGTGTGTGTGTGTGTGTGTGTGTGTGTGTGTGTGTGTTACTGACGTGGCTCACCGAGCAGCCATGGAGCACAGCTTCCCATCATGCCGTTCTTGGCGGAGTTGAGGATGGACTCGGGCAGCGGGATGGAGTGCCTCACCATCGCCCCGTAGAGGCCGTACTCCGCCATCACGCTGCTGCGGCCCCAGCACTTCTCTCTCTTTCGCCATTTCGCCCGTCGGTTCTGGAACCACACCTGGAGAACCACAGAACCGCAAAACCGTCAGAACCACATCAACATGATTTATACCGTCTATCTCTTATCTCTTTTATAGCCATGCAATGTTTGTATTGTGTTTACTTTAGTTATTGATTTATTGTTGTGTATTTATTTTCCTTTTTATTTTGTTTACATTTTAAATCTGGATTGTTTTATATTAAATACAAATACAATTTATTAAATTGTATTTGTATTTATTATTTAAATGTATTCTTTTTTAAATTATATGTATTTCTTATCTTAAAGGTAGGGTAGGTAAGTTTGAGAAACCGGCTGGAGATACACTTGTTGTTATATTCCATGGAATGCTCTTAACATCCAGATAGCAATGAATATCTGAAGTGCTTTGACAACAAATCCATAAATAAATATCATCTGTGGAAGCTGTAGTACTGTAACAAGCACGACCAATCATCTGAGCCGGCCCGGCTAAAATAACTGGATGGCCTACCTGCCTGTCAGCCTTCCATCTGTGCACAAACTTATCTCGTGCCCTCATTGGTCATGTGCGCGTTCGTGTTGGAGGAGGGGCTCTGTGAGGAAGTGGGAGGTTTTCTCCGGTTGTGTATTTTCAAATTCTAGCGATCTCGAGCTGGTTTCTCAAACTTACCTACCCTACCTTTAAGTAAATATATCTTTACCTGGATGCGACAGGTGTGTGTGTGTGTGTGTGTGTGTGTGTGTGTGTGTGTGTGTGTGTGTGTGTGTGTGTGTGTGTGTGTGTGTGTGTGTGTGTGTGTGTGTGTGTGTGTGTGTGTGTGTGTGTGTGTGTGTGTGTGTGTGTGTGTACCTGGATGCGGTCCTCCGGCAGCTCCGTCTTCATGGCCAGCATCTCTCGGGCGTAAACGTCCGGGTAATGCGCCTCGTGGAAGGCTTTCTCTAGCTCCTCCAGCTGGTGGGAGGTGAACACCGTCCTGCACACACACACACACACACACACACACACACACACACACACACACACACACATTTAATATATATAAATACAGTGAAACACAAAGAGACCCCGCCCTGAGCACATATTACATTTATTCAAATGAAAGCTGCAGAAATATTAATATGAAATAAAAACATTAAATTACAATTTTATCATTTCGTTTTTAAATAACTATTAATGTTTTTTATTATTCATTATTATTATTATTATTATTATTATTATTATTATTATTATTATTATTATTATTATTATTATTATTATTATTATTATTATTATTATTATTATTTAAACTGCAAACACAAAGATGACCTCATTAAGGGAACAATACAAATGTAATGTTTATAAATGCAGTACAATTTAATATTATGAAATATGTTAGGAAGTACAATAGATTTAAAAAAAGAGAAATAATAAAATATGCACGCACACACACACACGCACACACACGCACACACGCACACACACACACACACACACACACACACACACACACACACACACACACACACACACACACACACACACACACGCACACACACACACACACACACACACACACACACACACACACACACACACACACACACACACACACACACGCACACACACACACACACACACACACACACACACACACACACACACACACCTGTGTCTCCTCTTCTTCCTCTTCTGAGAGTTCGCAGAGTTCTTCGAGTCGTTTCTGTCGGAAAGACAATCTTCATCTGAAAACACAAAATACAGATTCTTTAGTTTAAATATCAACAAACTGATGTTTACAGGATTCAATCATTTATTTCGATTTCTATGTAAATAAAGCTGAAAAACACACAAAAAAAAGAGTCTAATTCGTTTTTTTATCAATTAATATTTTAAGTTTCCTTTTTTTTAAAACTGGAATTTATTCATTTATTTTCCGATTGAAGCCGAAAAACTATAAAAATACAGTTTATTCGTTAATGAACTAATATTTATGTTTAAGACTGAATTAATTTAGATTTCAATGTTAATCAATAAAAGGCATATTTTTTCATCAATTAACACTAAATGAATAATGTATTTATATTTCAATTTGAATTTAAATAAATCAGGAAAACACAAAAAATAAAAATCATATTCGTTTTTTAATATTGACTTTTATTTCCTGTGAAAAGTTTAAAAACGAATAATAATAATAATAATAATTCCTTATATTTATTATAGCGCTTTTTCCATGACCCAAAGCGCTTTACAGATACACATTACACATACATGTAACGGTCATGTTCTGTGGACAATACCCACAGGAGCAAATTCAGGTGAAGTGTCTTGCCCAAGGAATGAATTGATTTATTTATCGATTGTAATGTAAATGAAGCTGAGGCGTGTGGCGCAGTGGGCTATGCATGGCATGTCATGGAAACACTCAAATTCACATTCAAAGCACAGTTTCGTTTTTATTCGTGTCTGATGATGATGATGAAGATGAAGATCAGGTGAGAGGAAATAAAACCGTGAATTAAATTAAAATAATTCATAATTATTATTTTCTTAAAGCGACAAAAAGAAGATTTTCTGAAACAAAACCAGAGGAACAGAAACACAGGAAAACGAGATAAATGTGTCTCTATACAAATAGATTCAAACGAACAATTAAATAGAAACAAAAACGAACAAAACGAATATCGTATTTTAATTTAACAAAGAAGAAGATGTTAGAAATCTTCTGAGCACGCACACACACACACACACACACACTCACACACACTCTCACACACACTCTCACACACACTCTCACACACACTCTCACACACACTCTCACACACACTCTCACACACACTCTCACATCTGTCGGTCCAGAACACCAGTGTGCAGGATGGAGAAATGTAGGAATGTTTCTGTTACTTAAATATGATGTGCTGCCTTTATGCTTTATGTCTCGTCTCTATCTTGATAAAGGAACTCTGATGTTCTCCTGAAGGTGTGTGTGTGTGTGTGTGTGTGTGTGTGTGTGTGTGTGTGTGTGTGTGTGTGTGTGTGTGTGTGTGTGTGTGTGTGTGTGTGTTGTACCTGAGTAGTTGTCCCTTGCGCCCTCGAGGCTCTGCAGGTAGTGCGGGTCGGCGCGCGCCTGCAGCAGGTGTGCGGGCAGGAAGCAGGGGGGGGGCTGCTGGGCCGCGAGGCTGCAGAGGAACCCGAGCCCGAGAGGGAGACCCCCCCCCGGGAAGGAGAACCCCGAGAGACCCCCCGCTGCTCCGGGAGGGTCCCCCAGGTGGCCCGCGGGCCCCCGGGACCCCCCCTGGAGTTCCGGGTCCAGGCCCAGCAGGTCCGTGATCCGGAACCCGGAGCCCTGAAGCCGGGCTTTCTCTAACCCAAAGCCCGCAGAATGCATCTTCATCCGGGGCTTCTCCTCGTCCTGGCGTCCGCTGCTCATCCTCCGCAGAGTGTGTGTGAGTGAGAGTGTGTGTGTGTGTGTGAGTGAGAGGGAGAATAATAACCCGGGACGGACCGGGACAGAGTCTTTATCTGTTCCCGGGATCTCTGCTGCAGCCAATCAGGAGGCAGAGAAGAGGCCACGCCCACAGGATTAATTACCAATCTCCCTCCAATCAGATCAGAGCGTTTATCACTAATCAGATATTTATTATTATATCACTTAGTAATGTACATGTTTTATAATATTACACACTATTAGCATGTATTATTACACACTATTAGCATGTATTATTACACACTATTAGCATGTATTATTACACACTATTAACATGTATTATTACACACTATTAACATGTATTATTACACACTTTAAACATGTATTATTACACACTTTAAACATGTATTATTACACACTATTAGCATGTATTATTACACACTATTAGCATGTATTATTACACACTATTAGCATGTATTATTACACACTATTAGCATGTATTATTACACACTTTAAACATGTATTATTACACACTATTAACATGTATTATTACACACTATTAGCATGTATTATTACACACTATTAGCATGTATTATTACACACTATTAGCATGTATTATTACACACTATTAACATGTATTATTACACACTATTAACATGTATTATTACACACTTTAAACATGTATTATTACACACTTTAAACATGTATTATTACACACTATTAGCATGTATTATTACACACTATTAGCATGTATTATTACACACTATTAGCATGTATTATTACACACTTTAAACATGTATTATTACACACTATTAACATGTATTATTACACACTATTAGCATGTATTATTACACACTATTAGCATGTATTATTACACACTATTAACATGTATTATTACACACTATTAACATGTATTATTACACACTTTAAACATGTATTATTACACACTTTAAACATGTATTATTACACACTATTAGCATGTATTATTACACACTATTAGCATGTATTATTACACACTATTAGCATGTATTATTACACACTATTAACATGTATTATTACACACTTTAAACATGTATTATTACACACTATTAGCATGTATTATTACACACTATTAACATGTATTATTACACACTTTAAACATGTATTATTACACACTATTAGCATGTATTATTACACACTTTAAACATGTATTATTACACACTATTAGCATGTATTATTACACACTATTAGCATGTATTATTACACACTATTAGCATGTATTATTACACACTATTAACATGTATTATTACACACTTTAAACATGTATTATTACACACTTTAAACATGTATTATTACACACTATTAGCATGTATTATTACACACTATTAGCATGTATTATTACACACTATTAGCATGTATTATTACACAGGTGTATTGCCATCAGAACAAATGATTGTAAATGAAACGTTTGATCCGCTGCAGACTCAGAGGGTTTGAGAGAGACTGTTTGTGTGTTTTAAAGATATAACACACAGGACGTCTTCAGTCTGACAAAACCATTTAAATAATAAAAACGGTTTCATTTAATTATAATAAATAAATATAAGAATATTTAGTATTTCTGTTTTGAATCCACAAAATAACATTTAAAGAGTTATTTTCATTATTATTAAAAATTAATAATGAAAACGTAACAGTTTCTCATTTTCGGTCTATTTAAACATTTTAATATCTTTAATCTCCTTTCAGTGAATCTGTGACGTCATCACAATAAAAAGATAAAAACAGATTAAAGTTTACATTTGCTTTAATTATCTCTGATCAACAGATTCCTCTAATTGCTTTCTAAAACCAGTTGACCATTTTACCTTCTCTCTCACACACACACACACACACACACACACACACACACACACACACACACACACACACACACACACACACACACAGTCACACACACACACACACACACACACACACACACCACAC
This sequence comes from Trematomus bernacchii, assembly GCF_902827165.1. Lineage (NCBI taxonomy): Eukaryota > Metazoa > Chordata > Actinopteri > Perciformes > Nototheniidae > Trematomus > Trematomus bernacchii. The sequence goes on along the minus strand of NW_022987999.1, from coordinate 9,966 downwards.
ACACACACACACACACACACCACACACACCACACACACACACACACACACACACACACATACACACACACACACACACACACACACACACACACACACACACTACACACACACACACACACACACACACACACACAACACACACCACACACACACACACACACACTACACACACACACACACACACACACACACACACACACACACACACCACACACACACACACACACACACACACACACACACACACACATACAGTCACACACACACACACACACACCACACACACACACACACATACAGTCACCACACACAACACCACACACACACACACACACACACACACACACACACACACACACACACACACACACACACACACCACACACACACACACACACACACACACACACACACACACACACACTCACACACTCACACACACACACACACACACTCTCCCTGCCAGCAGCAGGATTAGACTAACTTGGCCCTAATTTCACAAACTGACTTTTCCTCTAACAGCTGATTTACTCTGAGCTGCCGGTGACGTCACCAGGTTATAACACAATACTAATAATGAATAATAAACATGAAGTATGATCTTATGTTCATAACAAACTGAGAGAGTCTAACAGTGTCAATATATTCTGCTTCGTGGCAGTGAGAGAATATTAAACTACAAATATTAATACAAATCTTGGACTTTTCTCAAATCAAAAAGTGTACGGCGGAAAGACACGGCCTCGTGTTGAAGACTTCATAATACTGAAGCTCACATTGAAACAGTAGAGACCCTCTACATCTCGTAAAGCCAGTTTGTTTGTTGTTCAGTGCCTTCAGTCGTTCATTTGAATTGATTGTTTTGTTGTTGTTTTCTTTCTGGTCTTGTCCCCTGATGTGTCTTTGTTGTTGTTTGTTTCCTCTGGTAGCTATCAGTTCCCCTGGATCTCTGACTCATTGGAGCGCGTGTTAACCCTCAAGGAAGATATTGTTTTAAACAAACAGATTATACAGATGTTGTGAATCAAAAACAAACAAAACAACAAATCCAGTCACACGTTGTTCCACTTAGAAATCAACAAACCAATATTCTGACTTTTCCTTTCAAATGAACTTTTCTTGAAGAAAAACCTCAGATCTTTTGCAAAAAAACTGAATGACTTAAAACGTAATATTTATTGACTTGAATCGTGAACAGCTTCGCTGATTTAACACAAAGTAGATAAATCACAACTAAGAGACAAGTAGCTTTTTCTAACAAGATATCAGACTTTATCTCACTCTTCAGAGGCCATGTTCCTCATGGGGTTCCCTCTGCTGTTCCCTCTGCTGTTCCTCATGGGGTTCCCTCTGCTGTTCCCTCTGCTGTTCCCTCTGCTCTGCTGTTCCCTCTGCTGTTCCCTCTGCTGTTCCTCATGGGGTTCCCTCTGCTGTTCCCTCTGCTGTTCCCTCTGCTGTTCCCTCTGCTGTTCCCTCTGCTGTTCCCTCTACTGTTCCCTCTACTCTGCTGTTCCCTCTGCTGTTCCCTCTACTCTGCTGTTCCCTCTGCTGTTCCCTCTGCTGTTCCCTCTACTCTCCTGTTCCCTCTGCTGTTCCCTCTACTCTCCTGTTCCCTCTGCTGTTCCCTCTGCTGTTCCCTCTACTCTCCTGTTCCCTCTGCTGTTCCCTCTACTCTCCTGTTCCCTCTGCTGTTCCCTCTGCTGTTCCCTCTACTCTCCTGTTCCCTCTGCTGTTCCCTCTACTCTCCTGTTCCCTCTGCTGTTCCCCTCTGCTGTTCCCTCTGCTGTTCCCTCTACTCTCCTGTTCCCTCTCCTGTTCCCTCTGCTGTTCCCTCTACTCTCCTGTTCCCTCTGCTGTTCCCTCTCCTGTTCCCTCTCCTGTTCCCTCTACTCTCCTGTTCCCTCTCCTGTGGTGTTCTCCAGGTGTTAGTGCATGTAAACGGTCTGCAGCGTCTAGAATCCCAAAGCGTTGTTTCAGGCAGAGGGGGAAAGGAAAGGTTCAGAAAATATAAGATGTTTCTGTGTGAGGGGTTAGACCCGACCCCCCGCACCTTATGAGTTTGAGTTAAACTGATCTAAATGTATACAACTATTTTCGTGAAAAACTGTAACTTTTGGTTTGAATATTTACACAAAATTTTAGTCTAAAATGTTTCGTCGTTTTTCTCGAAAGAGATTTGTAAAAGTTGCGTAAAGATATGATGATTTAAATGATGATGAAAATATAAGATTTTCTCCCCCAAATATTAGGATTGTCTGTCCACAAATAAGACACATTCTGTCTCAACATATGCGTATTTATTCTCCTAAATGTTTGTTAAATCTTTTAATATGACCATCGGTACTTTGTGAAGTCAGGAGGTTTCTGTTCCTCCGGTCAAGTTGCAGGAACTCACATTATTTAGCGTGAGACGGGGATTTGATCTGAACGCGTGCACAGATCTGGATTCTATGGATCAGGTTCATCAAGAAGACTTTCCTCTTTACTTCAGATTCAATCATAACGAACACGTCTCATTCTGCTACCTCTGTTTCCACTTCAACACACACACACACACACACACACACACACACACACACACACACACACACACACACACACACACACACACACACACACACACACACACACACACACACACACACACACACACACACACACACACACACACACACACACACACACACACACACACACACACACACACACACACACACCTTAATAAAACGATGACGCAGCTTCAGAGTTTTGGAGATTATAAAGGTTTTCACAAAATCAGAACATCAGTTTGACTCATGTAATCTGAAAAGAAGGTTAAACCCTGTGTGTGTGTGTGTGTGTGTGTGTGTGTGTGTGTGTGTGTGTGTGTGTGTGTGTGTGTGTGTGTGTGTGTGTGTGAGAGAGAGAAACTTATGTTCATTTTGAAACAATGGATTACCATTATTCCGGGAGGATTGATTGATTATGTGTTTGAATAATCTTCAGATTAACTTTTTTTTGTTGCTGATCTTTTTATCCTCGTCTGCAGTTTGATCTCCGGCCGTCCTGTGTGATCGTTTTATTTCTGCCTTTTGTAATGAATCTGCTCACAGAGTCAGGTCTAAGCTGCGTTCACTAAATGTGCAGCAGCTCCACCGTCTCCTCTGGTATTTATATAAATATATAAAGCGGTAAAACCAGTGGATAAAGTTCCTGTTTGGCTGCGGCTAACGTTAGCTTAGCTTCTCTGATAGCTTCAGATCTAAACATTCAGCTGAATCACAGATCTCTCCTTCTCACCAAAACAACTGGACATGTGGATTCAAAGCAGTAACAAAACACTAGCTAAAGCAGATTCATGTTAAAAATCAGTGTTTAAAGAGTGACTCTGGGCAGCAGCTACGAGCTACATGCTAACGTTAGCTCAGCTTGTTTCTCTGATAGCTTCAGATCCAGATGTTCAGGGTGTATTTCCCGGAAGCAGAATTATCATCAAAGATCTCCTCTTCTTCTCTGATATTAATATATGTATAAAAAGCTTTAAAAGCAGTAACTAAAGTTTCAGTTTGAGGCTAAAATCTGAGTTTCTGTTCAGCTGCGGCTAACGTTAGCTTAGCTTGTTTCTCTGGTAGCTTCAGATCCAGATGTGCGGGAGGATTTTACCGAAGGCCAGATATAACTCATGAGTCTCCGTCTCTTTGAAACCAACAGACGTGCACATTTATACCAGTAAACACAGAATAAAGCAGTTTCATGTGAAATAACCCTTTCCCAGTGAACAGAGGGGCTACGAGCTAAAGGCTAATGTTAGCTGATCTTGTTTCCCAACGTTCAAAAACATTTGACCGGAGGCTGAATGATCCTCAGGAGTCGCCTTCTCTCCAAACACACACATTTGCTGAATAGACCTTTTTAAACTGCTTTAATTATTTTCTTTATATTTGTGAGTTTTTTTGTTGTCAATTTATTCTTTACTTTTTTAGTACTTTTTGCATAAATGTGTCCGGCTGTTTCTCTGGGATCTCCCCTCTCTGGCCTTTGTCCCGTGTGAAGCATCTGAGGACACGTCCAGTGGTTACAGATGATGAGAGAAGTACATTTCTATTCACCCTGAGACACAGAGAGCCAATCACATGAAGGCTCCAGATCACAGCCTTCAGTTCCCGCTCTGACTGACACACACACACACACACACACAGACACACACACACACACACACACACACACACACACACACACACACACACACACACACACACACACACACACACACACACACACACACACACACACACCAGCTTTCAGCGTGAAGTCAACGGGATCATTGATCATCTGCAGAAAGAGAAGAGAGGAGGCGTGATTCCCCGGAGAGAAGCTCCTCTCTGGAGGGAATAAAAGACGTTAAAGAGTTCAATAAGCAGCAGCCGGTCTCTACACACACACACACACACACACACACACACACACACACACACACACACACACACACACACACACACACACACACACACACACACGCGCGCGCACACACACACACACGCGCGCGCACACGCGCGCGCGCACACACACACACACACTCACACACACACACACACTCTCACAGGTGGTAAACAGCGCTGTAAAAACATCCTTTAACAATGAGATTATAATATATATATTTGCACGTTGAAAAGGTAGGTCCTGCTGCTCGATCTGAAAGAAGAGCATTCCTGCAAAACTAGAAAAATAACATGTTCCATTTTAAAAGATAAGAACAACAGAAAGATGTGCAAAAACAAAATTCTCAATGTGTGCAAAGAAATCACACATTTATAGGAGAAAAAGATCAAATGTAAGTAAAAAACACCATCAAATGTACGAAGGGAACAGTTTGACTAAAAACTCATTTAAAAAATGTATGAGTGTTTGTCACATCACAATTGACAGAAATGTCAGTTATTGATGCACAAATACAGAAAGGACAAACTGCCAAATGTACGTAAAAAAAACCTCACAAATTTACTGGAGACATTCGAGAAACATTTCACAAAATTGCGACAAACAACGTTTACTTTTTAGAAAGTAAACGTTTAAAAATAGGAGAAAAAACCCACAAGTTTATGATAATAAAAAAGATTCAAATTTACAAAGAAAAAATATAAAATGTACGTAAAAAAAAACCTCACAAATTGACAGAAAAAAGTAAAACATGATGACAAACACCTTTTGTAAAGTAAACTTAAAATGAAGGAGAAGAAAGCCACAGACATCGGGGTGGAAACCGGAACAAGGTCTCAAAGGAATGAATAAAAACCGCCCCCACTCTAATGAGAAAAAGTCTAAATGTGTGTAAAATCATTTATATGAATGAATGGAGAATCTGAGTCTCCTGCTGAGAGAGTTTTCTTAAAGTGACCCAGTCAGTTTGTACCCCCCCCCCCCCCCCCAGTGTTTCCAGCTGTTAATGAACTAATTAAGCAGCAGCTGTAATTAAATAAAATAATTCAATTAAAGGACCTGCTGCTGTAAGCGATAGCAGACGGCCGCCGCGCCCCCCCGCTTTGTTGTCTATTGTTGTCTATTGTTGTCTCCGCTCTATTGTTTACTGGCAAACGGTAACAATAGTCTGGCCACGCGTCCACCCCCCCCACGACCCCCCCCCCCCCTGACCCCCAATACCAGCACCACCACCAGAGGCCCAGTAATTATTCATAAATGCACATTTATGCAAATATCCGGATAGATTAACCTAATTCAGAGATGTAAACAACTCCGGCCGGGATTACAGTTTTTAAATTAGACTGTCTGGAAGTCTGGAGCATATATTCTTAAATTGACGCCCCCAAACAGCCTCATTTACATCCTAATCTCAGCAGTTAAAGTGAGGCCAAGCCAGACAGGGAAAGCACTAATGGCTAATGATTAAAGTGTGTTACAGTAGGAGTGTGTGTGTAGGGAGTGTGTGTGTGCAGAGTGTGTGTGTGTGTGTGTGTGTGTGTGTGTGTGTGTGTGTGTGTGTGTGTGTGTGTGTGTGCAGCGTTGCGGCAAGCGGCGTGATGCTGCACACACTCACTCACACACTCCTTATGCTAATTGACCCCCAACAACAACAACAACAATAAGCATAAATGTTTCCTGCAATGAGAGACTTCCTGTTATTAACCATTAAAACGTTGATATTAAAGTTGAACTTTCTCGCCAGCCTCTCGGACAACGGAGACACTTTCCCAGATGAAACCTCCGACCTTTGACCCCCCCGCCCCCATCTTTCTGACCCTAATCCCCCCGGGCTAAGCTAACAGCGCTAGCTTTAATGAGGCGCAAGCTCAAATGTCAAAGGGTTAAAACAAGAGAAACCTCCCAGCCTGTCAGACCGCGCTCTGGGCATTCTGGCCCTTTATGGCCCATTTATATTATATTATATATTTAGCATTTAATACGGATAATGCTTATTCCTTAAAGCATGATTACATGTTTAATCACTACCATAAAACACTGTTATGTACCCAGGATAATCAATAGGCCTATCATTACTCAGATTTCAGCACAGTGTGTCGCTGTAGTAACCTCCATGGGACCTTATTTCGGAAAAATATGTATTGAAGTCAATGGAGAGAGAAAGATTATCTTTCGTACCCGTTTGAATTGTGCCATGAATTACACATATGATGTTTGATAAACTTAAAAAATAATTTCCATGTAAAAAAAGTCACAGTTTGTCGTAAAACCGTTGAAATATAAGACTATGAAAAATACGCAACTAGAAAGACTACAAATCCCAGAGTTGCGTAAGTGATGTCATTTACGTTACACATTACACTCGTGTTACTCAACGAAACCTTTTAGCCGGTCCCGCATGCTGGCTCTTAGGAACCGACTAACTCCCCTTGTGTGTATGTACAGCTCTCAACGTGCCCAGACTTGGAGTGATTTTCACCTCTTTTAATACTTTCCGCCTCATTCTGAAAGAAAGAAGTGAAATGTGCCAACGTGACGGCCGTCTTGGTGTTGGTGACGTGCACGAGACCAGAGATGTAGTTCATTGAGCGTTTCACACAAACAAATGTGTTACTTCACAGTTTTACGACATTTTTATTTTTTTGACTTGCAAAATTATCTTTTAAATTGACAAACATCATGTGTGTAATTCGTGGCACAATTCAAACGGGATCGAAAGATAATCTTTCTCTCTCCATTGACTTCAATACATCATTTTTCCAAAATAAGGTCCCATGGAGGTCCACCGGAAGGGGAGGGACTTCGCCTCTCTATAATCCTCCTGGTGTTATTAATACATTTATTTATTCTTATTCTTTTTTAAATATTTAGGTTATATAACTGAAGAAGAATACATTTTGAGCGGGATACATAATAAAACTCACCAAAATGTTACTACAAGCTAACAGTAAACAACTATCAGCTATCAGCTAGCAGCTAACAGTAAACAACTATCAGCTATCAGTTAACAACTAACAGTTAACAACTATCAGCTAACAGATATATCAAGCTAACAGTTTACTATCAGTTAACAAGTATCAGTAAACAAGTATCAGCTAACAGATGTAGAGCTAACAGATAGCAGCTATCAGATATGAGCTAATATATAGCAGCTAACATATAGAATCTTACAATTAAAAGCTTACATCTTACAGAGAAGCAAATAACAGATAGCAGCTAACTGCTAACAATTGACAGTTTACAGCTAAGAACAGATACAAGCTAACAACTAACAGCTTACAGCTAACAACTAACAGCTAACAGCTAGCTTCTAACAATTAACAGTTTACAGCTAAGAATTGATAGAAGCTAACAATAAACAACTATCAGCTATCAGCAGATAGCTAATAGTGATGAGCTAACATATCAGCTAACAACTAACAGATAGCAGTTTACAATTGACAGCTAACATCTTACAGAGAAGCTAATAACTAACAGCTAGCAGCTAACAGTTTACAACTTAGAACAGATAGAAGCTAACAGCTAGCAGCCAAAAGTGAATTTGAGCTCTCCTCCAGACACAGACTTGTTAGTATGTTTGATTTGGAGAGAGGACAAACATCTCAAACAAAACTTTGAAGGTTAATAAATATCTTTACAGGTAAAATATGTCTTTCTGCCTATGGGTTCAGGCCGCACAGATATTTAATTTAATCCAACATGTTCTCACTGGTACGCAGGAGGTTCTACAAGTATACAATTAGTTAACAGGTGTTTGTATTTTGGACATTACTGCACAATAATATCACTTCCACTTTAAAAAAACAACATATTCTTTACTGTAATATTTCATATTCCTATTTTTTCTTTACGGTAGAAATATCATACTCCTATTACAATGACACTATTATATTTGTCACTATATTTTTTAAACTTGCACAAACTTTTTTATTCAACATTGTCTTTCAGAATATTTTTGTATAATATTGTATTTTAATATTTCTAACAGTTTCCATTTTAAACCACAGTTAGCTGACCCTTTCCCCCCCGGTGTTTCCTCGATGCTCGTCCTGTAAATCCTTTAATCTGCAGGTGCAGTGAGAGCACGCTTTATTTATTAAAGGAGGACGGGGGGGGGTTATTTATTAAAGGAGGACGGGGGGGGGGGGGTCATTCTGTTGATTACTGGTGTTAAGTTAAAGCATATGTCTGCGTGTTTGCAGAATATTTAATAATCCACAAACGAAAGATTTGTCTGCAGAGAATTGCACTTTTCCCTCTTCCTCTCTCCCAGCATGCACCAGCTGTCCGCCGCCATATGTCCACTTTATCCAGCACACGACAATAAAAACCATAAAAGCAATAAGAGCAATAATAACAATAATAACAATAATCCATTTTATTTGTACGTCTGACTGATTGTTTCATCTTCGTCACTCTCACTCGCTTTATTAAGGGTTCAACTTTGATTAAGGGTTACACTTTGATTAAGGGTTACACTTTGATTAAGGGTTACTTTGATTAAGGGTTACACTTTGATTAAGGGTTACACTTTGATTAAGGGTTACACTTTGATTAAGGGTTACTTTGATTAAGGGTTACACTTTGATTAAGGGTTACACTTTGATTAAGGGTTACACTTTGATTAAGGGTTACACTTTGATTAAGGGTTACACTTTGATTAAGGGTTACACTTTGATTAAGGGTTACACTTTGATTAAGAGTTACACTTTGATTAAGGGTTACACTTTGATTAAGAGTTACACTTTGATTAAGGGTTACACTTTGATTAAGGGTTACACTTTGATTAAGGGTTACACTTTGATTAAGGGAGGAACATCAGATTTGATTCTAACTGATGATAACTTTCTGTAATATTGTTTCCATTGTAATCACTGTTTCTCTGTATTTCTGTTTCATGAATGAGAGAGTTCACCTGGGAGAAGGACATGATATCAAATACCTGAAACAAGTGAAAGTCAGGATTTCTTCCTATTTTTTTCACATATTTAAGAATATATATAAATATACAAATATGTTTCTGACCATGAAGCGTTATTCCGATGTATTTTAAATGTTTTTCACATGTATGCACATTGTTCCCAATATGTTATTAAATACTTTTTCACATTGTGTTTTCATACATTTTTACTTTCTATTTTTCACATCCGTTTCTTTACAATTTTACATATTTCCCCAGATCTAAACTAAATACTTGAATAAAGCCAACCAAACGCTGTGCACTACTGTATCCAAAGCAATACATCTGTCTCCAGCTTTATATGAATGTAGTGCTTTTAAAAGTAGACAGAAAGAAGAATAAAATAGAAATACTTCAGTAAAAGTACTTTCCTGCGCTGGTTGTCGGATAGTCTTCTGTTGATTGACAGTTTGTTTTCGCTCTGTGTGTGTGTGTGTGTGTGTGTGTGTGTGTGTGTGTGTGTTGTGTGTGTGTGTGTGTGTGTGTTGTGTGTGCGTGTGTGTGTGTGTGTGGTTAGATGGTGTGTGTGTGTGTGTGTGTGTGTGGGTGTGTGTGAGTGTGTGTGTGTGTGTGTGTGCGTGTGTGTGT
>NW_022987998.1:2028607-2129723 GCF_902827165.1 Trematomus bernacchii | reverse complement strand
AAGCCCCTCTTTCGGCTCCCAGTGCTAAAAATCCATTTAATATATAGTCCCCGTATAGGGGACGTATCAGATATTAAACTGATAAGAACAGATACTACACTTGATCTTAGCCAAAAGGCCGAGAAGCGATGACCCTTAACGTTTGCTGCAGGAGACGGACTCGTTGCGCAGTCACCGCCGGTCTTGGTGCGGCTCTTTTGACCTGGCATAAGAGAGGCGCTGCGTAACTGGGTTAACCCTAACCCTAACCCTTTTCTTGTCTTTCACAAACTCAGAATGCTCAGCCAAACGGCCAAGCCTACCAAAAATAGGTTGAACTCGTAGGTGTTCCTCTCCACGGAAGTCTTTAGTAAAAGGCGAAAGACTTATACGCTTTGAAGAGAAACCAGAGTAATTGTGGAGGCCGTCCTCGAGAACAGACAGCACCGCAGTTGTCCCAGTCCAATCCCTCGCGGTGACCCTGACTTGGCTTTTCCACCTCCCAGGCCACACCCTTTCCCCCAGCTGCGCTAGAGCTGCGCGAGCATGGTTCATGGCTCTCACCTGTGGCTTCTTTGGCATTGAGTCCAAAAAAGACCCCTGCTGCTGTGCTGCAGTTTGTGCCCCCGATTGGAACCTATTTCTATTTCAAGCCTTATCTGTCTTTAAGGCTTAGGGTTAAATGTGGTTGATGGGCTGCGTTGGCCGGCTCAGAGGCAGGAACCGCCACGCCGTGTCCTTTGTCGTTGCAAGAGTCCCCTGCCTCTGACCCATCCAACTCATACTTACCTGGCAGGGGAGATACCATGATCACCAAGGTGGTTCACCCAGGGCGAGGCTCGGCCATTGCACCCCGGCTATGCTGACCGCTGCGAATTCCCCAAATGTGGGAATCTCGACTGCATAATTTGTGGTAGTGGGGGACTGCGTTCGCGCTCTCCCCTGATTATAGTGTTGAAGAAAATGTCAAAGACAACCTGGCTACAGCTTGCATGTGTGGCAGCTTCTTTGCTCTAGGAAAGACTTTCTGGTGTCAATGTCCTCCCAGAGCGTGTCCTTCCTTTGGGCTCTAAATATCTCTGTCCCTTGCAGTGAGCCTCACTCTGCGTGCCACGCTCCAGAGCCAAGGCAAGTTCAATTTGTCACCTTTAGCTTCTCTGGCATAGAGTCCAAAAAAGGATCTGCTGCCGATGTGCTGCAGTTTCTGCCCTCAAATGAAACCATTTGTTGTTGTTTCGAGATGCGTCTGTGTTTGTTTTTCGACAAGGCAGGAGATGGGTGCACCGTTCCCGGAGGCGCTGCAATACCGGGTCGATGCGTGGAGTGAACGGGGCAAGCCCCTCTTTCGGCTCCCAGTGCTAAAAATCCATTTAATATATAGTCCCCGTATAGGGGACGTATCAGATATTAAACTGATAAGAACAGATACTACACTTGATCTTAGCCAAAAGGCCGAGAAGCGATGACCCTTAACGTTTGCTGCAGGAGACGGACTCGTTGCGCAGTCACCGCCGGTCTTGGTGCGGCTCTTTTGACCTGGCATAAGAGAGGCGCTGCGTAACTGGGTTAACCCTAACCCTAACCCTTTTCTTGTCTTTCACAAACTCAGAATGCTCAGCCAAACGGCCAAGCCTACCAAAAATAGGTTGAACTCGTAGGTGTTCCTCTCCACGGAAGTCTTTAGTAAAAGGCGAAAGACTTATACGCTTTGAAGAGAAACCAGAGTAATTGTGGAGGCCGTCCTCGAGAACAGACAGCACCGCAGTTGTCCCAGTCCAATCCCTCGCGGTGACCCTGACTTGGCTTTTCCACCTCCCAGGCCACACCCTTTCCCCCAGCTGCGCTAGAGCTGCGCGAGCATGGTTCATGGCTCTCACCTGTGGCTTCTTTGGCATTGAGTCCAAAAAAGACCCCTGCTGCTGTGCTGCAGTTTGTGCCCCCGATTGGAACCTATTTCTATTTCAAGCCTTATCTGTCTTTAAGGCTTAGGGTTAAATGTGGTTGATGGGCTGCGTTGGCCGGCTCAGAGGCAGGAACCGCCACGCCGTGTCCTTTGTCGTTGCAAGAGTCCCCTGCCTCTGACCCATCCAACTCATACTTACCTGGCAGGGGAGATACCATGATCACCAAGGTGGTTCACCCAGGGCGAGGCTCGGCCATTGCACCCCGGCTATGCTGACCGCTGCGAATTCCCCAAATGTGGGAATCTCGACTGCATAATTTGTGGTAGTGGGGGACTGCGTTCGCGCTCTCCCCTGATTATAGTGTTGAAGAAAATGTCAAAGACAACCTGGCTACAGCTTGCATGTGTGGCAGCTTCTTTGCTCTAGGAAAGACTTTCTGGTGTCAATGTCCTCCCAGAGCGTGTCCTTCCTTTGGGCTCTAAATATCTCTGTCCCTTGCAGTGAGCCTCACTCTGCGTGCCACGCTCCAGAGCCAAGGCAAGTTCAATTTGTCACCTTTAGCTTCTCTGGCATAGAGTCCAAAAAAGGATCTGCTGCCGATGTGCTGCAGTTTCTGCCCTCAAATGAAACCATTTGTTGTTGTTTCGAGATGCGTCTGTGTTTGTTTTTCGACAAGGCAGGAGATGGGTGCACCGTTCCCGGAGGCGCTGCAATACCGGGTCGATGCGTGGAGTGAACGGGGCAAGCCCCTCTTTCGGCTCCCAGTGCTAAAAATCCATTTAATATATAGTCCCCGTATAGGGGACGTATCAGATATTAAACTGATAAGAACAGATACTACACTTGATCTTAGCCAAAAGGCCGAGAAGCGATGACCCTTAACGTTTGCTGCAGGAGACGGACTCGTTGCGCAGTCACCGCCGGTCTTGGTGCGGCTCTTTTGACCTGGCATAAGAGAGGCGCTGCGTAACTGGGTTAACCCTAACCCTAACCCTTTTCTTGTCTTTCACAAACTCAGAATGCTCAGCCAAACGGCCAAGCCTACCAAAAATAGGTTGAACTCGTAGGTGTTCCTCTCCACGGAAGTCTTTAGTAAAAGGCGAAAGACTTATACGCTTTGAAGAGAAACCAGAGTAATTGTGGAGGCCGTCCTCGAGAACAGACAGCACCGCAGTTGTCCCAGTCCAATCCCTCGCGGTGACCCTGACTTGGCTTTTCCACCTCCCAGGCCACACCCTTTCCCCCAGCTGCGCTAGAGCTGCGCGAGCATGGTTCATGGCTCTCACCTGTGGCTTCTTTGGCATTGAGTCCAAAAAAGACCCCTGCTGCTGTGCTGCAGTTTGTGCCCCCGATTGGAACCTATTTCTATTTCAAGCCTTATCTGTCTTTAAGGCTTAGGGTTAAATGTGGTTGATGGGCTGCGTTGGCCGGCTCAGAGGCAGGAACCGCCACGCCGTGTCCTTTGTCGTTGCAAGAGTCCCCTGCCTCTGACCCATCCAACTCATACTTACCTGGCAGGGGAGATACCATGATCACCAAGGTGGTTCACCCAGGGCGAGGCTCGGCCATTGCACCCCGGCTATGCTGACCGCTGCGAATTCCCCAAATGTGGGAATCTCGACTGCATAATTTGTGGTAGTGGGGGACTGCGTTCGCGCTCTCCCCTGATTATAGTGTTGAAGAAAATGTCAAAGACAACCTGGCTACAGCTTGCATGTGTGGCAGCTTCTTTGCTCTAGGAAAGACTTTCTGGTGTCAATGTCCTCCCAGAGCGTGTCCTTCCTTTGGGCTCTAAATATCTCTGTCCCTTGCAGTGAGCCTCACTCTGCGTGCCACGCTCCAGAGCCAAGGCAAGTTCAATTTGTCACCTTTAGCTTCTCTGGCATAGAGTCCAAAAAAGGATCTGCTGCCGATGTGCTGCAGTTTCTGCCCTCAAATGAAACCATTTGTTGTTGTTTCGAGATGCGTCTGTGTTTGTTTTTCGACAAGGCAGGAGATGGGTGCACCGTTCCCGGAGGCGCTGCAATACCGGGTCGATGCGTGGAGTGAACGGGGCAAGCCCCTCTTTCGGCTCCCAGTGCTAAAAATCCATTTAATATATAGTCCCCTATAGGGGACTATATATTAAATTAAATTATATTATATGTTTTTACACAAGGCCCAATAGCCGTAGCACCACTGTCCTGACGTCAGGAAAGTGTTCAAATCTGGATCAGTTTTTATGAGATCCGTTGCAGCCCCTTTTTTAGAGATTTGGGTATGGAGGAAAATAGAGAGGGTTGTGTTTTCTGACACTTGGTGAGTTCCCTGGAACACCGGGGACACATATTCATGTATAAAAGACGTGCAAAAGTGCATTTTGCATGATAGGTCCCCTTTAATGTAAAAGTTTGAGAAATGCACCATGTGTGTTGTTATTGTTGGAGAAAGTTGAGTTTAATCTGGTATTTTACTTCAATATTCTTGCGCAGCGGCAATTTCATAGTCCATGAAGTTCTACTGAGACGTGATTATTGCTGGTTGAAAACTTAACCCAATACCCCGCCGGGATGACTTGAAATATAGTCAGCCTTGGCAATTTTTGTTAGTCTCCCAGGAGACTTGACACTTTGTTGTAATGGCAAATCAGAATAAAATAGACTAGCATTTCTGTTAGTTTTCCAGGAAAGTTGACACATTGTTCTAATGGCCAATTAGAATGAGTTAGACTAGCATTTTTGGTTATTTACCCAGGACAGTTGACACTTTGTTCAAATAGCAAAATATAAACTTGTGTGATTCTAGGTTTGTTTTGAAACCAAGCTTTATCCTCCAGTTCTATTTCGTATAAGGCTTCGCCCTCTAAGGCTATCGCTATTGGGTAATCCCACTGCACGTGTGCAGCACTGACAGACTTAATCCACGCCCACCTATGACGTGGGCCCCAACTACGGCCTCACTTCCGTATAAATAGGAAGTAGGCCCGACCATCTGCTCCCATTTTTCTTCAGCACTCCGTTGCAGAAGCACTGGCCCTCTGGCCCACAGACAGCGGAGAGAGGACGCTCTCGCTGCTGCGGCCGAGGATGATTAGCTAGTCCAGGAGTCTTACTCCGTGGACCAAGACCTTGATTTATGGGATCCGAGTGGCGGGCAGCAGTCAGGCGACTCCTTCCTCTCCATTCACGGATCACCATGGGGTTCCCCCGGCCCCATCCTCCCTCTCCTCCGGACGGGGGAGACAGGGCGGGGGCTCGGGGTCAGCCCGACATATGAGTTACGACCGGCTGTGGCTGGCTCGCTCCAGGGAGAAAGGAAGCGGCTTTACACAGACGATACAGGTAAGTACTGCCGGGGATGGGAGCAAGCAAACGCGGCTCTCACTCCCCAGGTGTCGTGCACTCATTGTGTCCGTCTCCCTCTGGCCCACAGACAGCAGAGAGCGGACGCTCTCGCGGCTGCGGCTGAGGATGATTGGCTAGTCCAGGAGTCTTACTCTGTGGATCAAGCCCTTGATTTATTGGATCCGAGTGGCGGGCAGCAGTCACGGATCACCATGTGGTTCCCCCGGCCCCATACTCCCTCTCCTCCGGACGGGGGAGACTGTCAGCCCGACAGCCGAGCCTATGGGTTCGGCTGCCGGGCTGACACCGGGTCACCGGGTCCCTCTATCCGCCATCTCGGATCTGCCGTATAGGCGGTATTCTCCAGGAACTCCCGGAGATCATCGGAAAGGCAGCCGCCTAATGAGATCTCCCCGTTCCCCCGGTTCAGGAGAGCTCTCCTCCGGATGACATAAAAAAGCTGTATAAGCGGCTGCCTCATAGCCTATCGGTTATTAGGCAGCAGGGCTCGCGGCACAAACCGGCTGTCTTTAAAACCTGTCGGTTGATTAGACAGCACGGGCTTGTTTCCGATGTCACAGATATACCTCCACACACCTCCGCTCATTCCTCAAGCGGGTTTGAGCGTGAACGCGCCTCAATGTCCGGTTCACGAGCCTTCTCTTAAACGGAGACATGATGAGAGCCGCTGTGCAATACAACGTGTGGAGGTGCATAAGCCAGCTGGGGTTAACCAGTCGGTTAACAGACAGCGGGGCTCGCCGTTTGAGCCGGCTGTAACCTGTCAGTTAGCAGGCAGCAGGGCTCGCAGCACAAGCCATGCTGTATTTAACCAGGCGGTTATTGGATAGCAGGGCTTGACGTTTAAACCTGATGCTCCTAACCTGTCGGTTAGCAGGCAACACGGTTTTTTCCTCTGTCACAAACCGGCTGTCTTTAAAACCTGTCGGTTGATTAGACAGCACGGGCTTGTTTCCTATGTCACAGATATGCCTCCACACACCTCCGCTCATTCCTCAAGCGGGGTTGAGCGTGAACGCGCCTCAATGTCCGGTTTACGAGCCTTCTCTTAAACGGAGACATGATGAGAGCCGCTGTGCAATACAACGTGTGGAGGTGCATAAGCCAGCTGGGGTTAACCGGTCAGTTAACAGACAGCGGGGCTCGCCGTTTGAGCCGGCTGTAACCTGTCAGTTAGCAGGCAGCAGGGCTCGCGGCACAAGCCATGCTGTATTTAACCAGGCGGTTATTAGATAGCAGGGCTTGACGTTTAAACCTGATGCTCCTAACCTGTCGGTTAGCAGGCAGCAATAATAAAATTATAAAATGCAATAACGTGCTTTAACCAGTAGGTGTCCCTTTCTATCAGCTGTGCACCGTTATGGCGTAAATACAGCCTATCTACCAATTGGATCAAATATAAAAGTTAGCCGAATTAGTGTTGATACTGCAAGGAGACGTATTGTGTGAAAAGAAATGTAAGATGTTGTTTAATTGCTTATATATTTAAGATCCACGTCAAGTTTTCAGTTTTGGCGGCAGTTCCTGTTTGTCTAGAAGTCTTGTCATCAGGGCTCTATAAATAGAGTTAACTACCGCAGATATGTAATATTTAATGCAGCCGAAACGTGTATTACAATGCCGTTATGTGATGACTTTCAAAGAGAAAAGCAAGCACACTCGGAATAATGTATTATTTAATTTTTTTATACAGTCTATGGTTGCTACAGAGGATTGTGGGTAATGTAATGTCTTCGGCCATCCAAAACTCATAGAAAACTACTTGTTTCTCAGAATTGAAGGGGAAAACGTGACAAAAGCATTGTACACACACTAAAACCTATCAATGTCGTTTAATTAACAAGGATAATCTGGTGTTTTTGAGTTGATGAGTAGTGGAGATATCACTGTCAAATCAATCGACAGTAAGGGGAATACTTACTTCCGGGTGTACAATTCTCCGTTATCCAATGGGAATGGACGCTCATATTGCCTTTAACAGCCTCCGACACAAACGAATGCCGTGCTTCCATGAGCGTCAAATCCCGCCGCAGATGGGAATACATTGCAATCAGTTGAAAGCTATTTGCGTCTGTTTATGAAAAATTGTTATGTGGGTGCTTTTTTATCAATATTCCTCCAACAATCTGCTGGTCAGTTTGGATGAAATTTACTCCAGCAGCTGACCCAATGCCCCAAAACAATAGTTCAATACAATAACAGGTTTTTACACCCACTGATCAGAATCTCAAACTCCCTCCTTCCACAACACAATAATATTATTTCACCCAACTATAACTGGCTAAACAAAACTAGCTTTAGCAAAATGTCCACTGATCTAATTTAATATGTGATAAGGAGAACAAAGAACCTCCTGATTCAGTTTTTAACAAAATGGTCGCTCACACATGGGTCAAACTAAATTACTTTTGACCTCATGTGGTCAAAACAAAATGGCTGCTGATACAATTTGACCTGTGACCTGAAGAACAAAGAACCTCTTTATCTTAACAAAATGGACGCTCACACATGTGGTCAAGCAGAAAGGTTGCTGACCTTAATGAACTGTAACAAAGAAACCTCATGTGCTAAACAATAGCTTTAGCAAAACAAAAACACAAAACAACGCTGCTTGTTTTACAAAAAACATTGCTTTGAAAACTGACTCCAATAAAAAATAACAATTAAATCAACTAAAAGGCATCTGACCTCATGGTATCAAATAGCCAGACAAATTGGCTGTATAAAACGAACACAAAAAACTCTGTTGAGACTTGATTCAAATACAAATAACAATTTATCTATCTTGATCATCTCGGCTTTAAACCGTTTTTAAACTATGGTTGATCCGT
This sequence comes from Trematomus bernacchii, assembly GCF_902827165.1. Taxonomy (NCBI): domain Eukaryota; kingdom Metazoa; phylum Chordata; class Actinopteri; order Perciformes; family Nototheniidae; genus Trematomus; species Trematomus bernacchii. The sequence continues at coordinate 2,121,665 of NW_022987998.1, read as the reverse complement.
GTTGCTAATGTGGCACCCCTGAGATGTGTGACCACATTAATATAATAAGTATTATATTTAGAGTTAGAATATGCCTTTATTTTGTACATCTGTTATTTTCATTTCACTAACGGGGTCGATAGATGCAGTGAGTAGTGAGGCGGAACGTTTGTGTTCGATTCAATGGTTCCGGGGTACCGATTAAAGCGACGGACGTTCCCGGGGTTTCCTCAGAAGTAATCTGGAAGGAAACTGAACACAAGGTGTCCTCATTACTTCTCTTTCACCTGCACGATACAGGTTGGTAAACTGTGCATAAATCACAATGAATCCCCCATAAGGTTTGCGAAGATAATATGTAACGGCCCGCTAACAGTTAGAAGACTTTGTACCGCTGTTTACATGTGTAAAACCGTTAAATGGTGTGAGTGTATTAGCCTAGCTTCCCCGGTACGGCGCCATTTTGGGGACAACGTGGTCTGACGCAGTAAGGATACAAGTTTGTCAGTATATCTGAAGCCCCCCGTACACTGAGTATTTACATGCATGTATAGTGATTGTGAGTTTGTAATAAATATGTACTTTGTAAGGGTTATAAGTTAGTTACTGTTGGTAAAACAGTAAGGTTGTTTGTTACACTTAAATATGTTTCAGTAATGCATTTTAGTGACCTGCCATTAATGGCAGAAGGTAAATAGTCAACATGACAGGTTAGAGGGGTCATGAAATACTACTTTTAAGTGAAAGTAAAAAGAAGAGTAGTATTTAATACAGGTTAATACTGTATACAAATGTATTTAAGGTATAACAGATTTTATTGAATGTGAAATTCAATTCGACATATGTGTTTATCACATAAAAGAGTAACATACAGACAGAGTGAAGGTATGTGAATGGTTATTGAGGAATGTAAGTCGAAACTGAAATGCATAAGATAATTGATATGTTTATATGATTTTGTGTAATAAAACAACCTCAGGAGAAGTAATCTGGAAGGAAACTGAACACAAGGTGTCCTCATTACTTCTCTTTCACCTGCACGATACAGGTATCATAACCGTTACTGTGGTCCTCATATCGGGGACCCGTAACAGTTCTTGGGGGCTCGTCCGGGATCGGCGCCACCTACTGGTCGGGAGCTGATCCATTAATGACTTCTTGGACCAATACCGGAGCTGATGCGAGCAGAGAGCTGTAAACTGGAGCAGACGTGGAACCGTTGCTGAACTGGGCGATCCATCGTGAGTGAATTGGAAGGGCTGCTGTCATGTCGGAGAGCCAAAGGAAAAGTCTGGTGTGGGACATCAGAAGAAGCCTACTCTCCTTGTCAGTGAAAGAACTCCTCCACATTGCCAAGGAAGTGGGTCCAGTGCCAGACCAGGAACCGTCTGAGCTCGAGGAGGGAGACGATGAAGGCTGCTTCAACTACATCAGTTTATTTATGCACAGTAAGCACTTGCTTGAGTCAGAAGATAGTGGGATGGCTCACTTGTTGATGTTGAAAGATGCTATTGATGACATTGTGAAAGACAGAGAAGTAAGTGTACAGGGTTTGCCACATGTAGAACCACACGTAGAGATAAACACAGGTAACAACACTAAGCAGATATCTGAAGCTGAGACAGATCTCACCGCTTCTCCAGTCAGTTTTAATGCTGTAGGTGATAACACAAATACTGGGTTACTGGAAATGCTTAATAGCTATGAAGACCTGGGCAAAAGGTTAAGACAAAGCATTATGGCACCTACAACACAGACACTAGAACAACCCCCACTGTCACCAGCACACACTAGTAAGTCTCATCATAACATCCCACACTCACCAGCTCAGTCTGCTGCCCAGTCCGGCCCTGAGACAATGATCTCCTTAAGAGGACTCTCTTACCTCCAGAGGAGGGAGTTTAAGGTGCAAGGGGGTCAGGTTGGTGATAATTCTTCGGACATAAGCTATAACAATGTCTGTAAGCAAATCGAGGAAGGGATTAGAGAAGGCGTCCATGACGGAGACATAGTTCGTGGTGTGCTCCGAATCATACAACCTGGAACTTTCAAAGACATGCTAATAAATAAGGATGACCTGACAGTGATGGAGCTCAAAGGCTTTCTCCAGGCCCACTTAAGAGAGAAAAACAGTACGGAGTTATTCCAAGAATTAATGTGTGCTAGACAGGATGATAATGAAACACCACAACAGTTTCTCTACCGAGTGATAGGGTTAAAGCAACGTGTCCTATTCACCTCCAAACTGTCAGACGCAGGCATTAAATACAGTCCAGCTACTGTTCAAGATGTGTTTCTACATACGGTCTTGCAGGGACTTGGATATAAACACAGTGATGTACGCAGAGAACTAAAGCCTCTTCTATCAAGTGCTGAGGTGAGTGATGAAACAATATTACGCCATGTAATGAGAATCACCAGTGAGGAGAGTGAGAGACAGAAGAGGATAGGTCCTTCTCGTCGACAGGCAACAACTAGTGCTCATAGCGCACAACTTGAGCTTAACAAAGTCCAAGAGTGTGGCAACAAACAAGAGAGCACAGCACACAAAACAAAGACAGACCCAATAAAAGAGCTTGCAGCCAAGGTAGATGAACTAACCAGCATGGTTGAGGCTATGAGACAACAAAAGCAGCCACATCCGGCAGACATGATGAACCATAACCAATACTCTCAAAACAGAGTGAGACCCAGGAGAGAGAAACCTTTTGGTTGTTCAAAATGTGTCGAACAAAACCGGCCAGATTGTAACCACTGTTTCTATTGTGGGGATGGAGGACACAGGGCTGTGGGCTGTTTAAAGAGACAGGAGAGTCAGGGAAACTCAAGCCGGTCACTGCAGCGGGGTTGCCAGTGATCGGATCCACAATACGACCCCAAGCTGAACATTCTGGTGAGGCAAAAGCACAAACCAGTTGTGAGGGCAAAACAGTTGAAGTAGCTGGTGCCCAGAATAGTTACCAGCAAGATGGACCCTCGACTCAGTTTTCTTTTGGTTCACCAGGGGTGAAACGTAGAACTGTTGCCAAGCTGATAGGGAAAAAGTCGCTAATACAGTGTAATCTAAACGGATTGGCAGTGACTGCATTGCTTGACTCCGGTGCTCAAGTCAGTATCATAAGCCGCGCCTGGAAAGAACAATATCTGCCTAATCTTGATGTTCGACCAATATCGGAGATTATCGAGGATCTGGACGAGCTGAAGGTGTATGCAGTTAATGGCGAGCTTATTCCGTTTGATGGCTGGGTAGCCATTATGACCAACCTGCCAGGAAATGAAGAACCCAGTCTTTCCATCAGTGTTCCATTCCTAGTCACAAGGTTGGCCATGGAGAGACCATTGGTTGGTTTTAATGTTTTGGAGGAAATCATTGAGGGACAGCCAGAACGATTGATATGCACTCTGGTTAAACTGCTTCGTGATGCCATCAGTGTTCCGGTGGAGAAAGCCGAAGCAATTGTGAACTTTATTCAGGCAGTTGAACCAAGTACGTCGCAGGGACGCCTAAGAACAGGTGTAAATGACATCGTCATTCCGGCTGGTCATGTCACCTGGGTGAGGTGTCGTGTTCCCCAAACCCTGAACCCCTCTGATCGTCTGGTGTTGTTTGAAGCTGATGAAGACAGTCATCAATTATCGCAGCTGGATTTAGGGACAGGTTTGTTTGAGATACAGAACCCTGCAAAGCCTTATGTCACAATTCCAGTAGGCAATAACACCAAACATGATGTCACCTTACCACGCAAGACAGCCCTGGGCGTAGTGCAGCACATTGAAAGGTTTGTGGATGCTGAATCTCCTACCAAGACAACATGTACTGCAACAGTCAATGAGGTCTCAACACAACCCCTTGAACCAATCCAAAAAGCTGAGCCGATTCCACCCCTGTGGCACCCACCAGTAGACCTCAGTCACTTGGAGGAGGAACAACAAGAGATTGCCAAGAGAATGTTGTACGAAGAATCAAAGGCTTTTGCGAGGGACGGAAATGACATTGGCTGTAACCCTAGCCTACAAATGGTGATAAATCTGAAGGACGATATTCCAGTGCAAAGGACGTATACTTCCATACCAAAGCCGCTATTGAGGGAGGTCAAAGAATATATTCAAGACCTACTGGTGAAGGGATGGATTGTTAAATCCAAGTCTTCCTATTCTGCCCCTGTTGTGTGCGTACGGAAGAAAGATGGCTCTTTGCGCCTTTGTATAGACTATCGCCTGCTCAATCAGAAAACTGTACCAGACCGACACCCACTGCCTCGGATACGGGACCTACTGGACACCTTGGGGGGATACTCTTGGTTCAGCATCCTTGACCAGGGTAAGGCATACCACCAGGGTTTTGTGGTTGAAGGTTCACGCCATCTGACCGCCTTCATTACACCCTGGGGGCTTTATGAGTGGGTGAGAATACCGTTTGGTCTTACGAATGCACCAGCAGCTTTTCAGAGAAGTATGGAGGAGATGTTGTGTTCTTTGAGGGATGAGTGCTGTATCCCTTACCTGGACGACATCCTGTGTTACTCCCAGACCTTTGAAAATCATGTGGAGGTGGTTCGGAAAGTGCTCCAAGCGATACAGAGTCAGGGAGTGAAGCTCCGCCCTGAGAAATGTGAGGTGTTCAGGGGAGAAGTTCGCTATGTTGGACGCCTGGTCTCTGGTGAGGGTGTTCGAGTCGACCCCAAAGATCTAGAAGCTGTACTGGCCCTGAAAGCGAAAACACCGAAGACCGTAGGTGACCTGAGAAGAGTCCTCGGCTTTCTCAGTTACTACAGGTCGTACCTACAAGACTTCTCAAAGATAGCAAAGCCATTATACGAGTTGCTCCAAGTGAAAGCCTCAACACAAGCTCGACAGATCAAAGCTAAAGGCCCCCAGCTGTCATCCAGGGCGCCTATAGAGTGGACTGCTGTGCATCAGACTACACTTGAGGAACTGGTTGACATGTTAACGCATCCTCCAGTTCTCGGATACCCAGACTTTGACATGCCATTCGTCTTGCATACCGATGCATCGGAGCAAGGACTGGGAGCAGTTCTTTACCAAAAGCAGGACGAAAAGCTGCGAGTCATTGGCTATGGGTCACGAACCTTGACACCGGCTGAAAGGAATTATCATTTGCACAGCGGCAAATTAGAGTTCCTCGCGCTAAAGTGGGCAGTGTGTGAGAAGTTTAGAGATTACCTCTTTTATGCTCCTCACTTCACCATTTACACTGACAACAATCCACTTACTTATGTTATGAGCACGGCCAAACTCAATGCGGTCGGTCACCGTTGGGTGGGGGAGTTGTCAGACTTCCGCTTTAACATTAAGTACAGACCTGGAAGAATGAACATTGATGCGGATACACTGTCCCGTATCCCTCTTGATATAGACCACTACATGTCAACGTGCACAGAAGAGTTGTCGCAAGATGTGGTGAGTGCAACCTGGGAAGGAGGTCAAGCAGCTCAGAGAAAAGATGTTGCCTGGGTAGCTGCCCTCTCTGCCTCCTCCCTTGACGTTATCCCACAGCCGTGCACACCTCTACAGGAAATAAGTCACAATGAGTTGGTTCAAGCCCAAAGGGAAGACCAAACGATTGGAGAGATTGTAAGGCTAAAGGAAGTTAGTGATACACTTTCAGATGATATGAGGAGGTCAGTCAAGGGAACCGCGTGTAAGCTTCTCCACGAATGGAACCGTCTACACCTTGAAGATGGAATCCTATATCGGCGGACACCAGAGAGAAAACAGCTTGTCCTACCTCTGAAATATCAGTCTTTTGTCTTGAAACACCTTCATGATAACATGGGACATGTAGGCACAGAGAGAGTCATTCAACTAGCCAGAGAAAGGTTTTACTGGCCTCATATGAAAAGATTCATAGAGGATTATGTGACAAAGAAATGCTGTTGCATTAAACAGAAGAAACCAACGGTCCATGTACGTGCACCAATGAGCAGCATGAAGTCTAACTCACCCCTTGAACTGGTCTGCATTGACTATTTGCACCTTGAGAAAAGTAAAGGAGGCTATGAATATATCTTGGTGGTAGTCGACCACTTCACAAGGTTCGCACAGGCCTATGCAACCAAAAATAAATCCGGACGGACAGCAGCAGAGCGGATTTATAATGACTTTATACCCCGTTTTGGGTTCCCCAACAAACTACACCATGATCAAGGACGAGAATTCGAGAATGATCTCTTTCGAACACTCGGGCAGCTCGCTGGAGTAGGTCACTCTCGAACATCTCCTTACCACCCGCAAGGTAATCCAGCTGAGCGGTTCAACCGAACTCTGTTACAAATGCTGCGAACACTGACAGACAAAGAAAAAGAGACATGGAAAGAACATCTTCCACAGGTTATACACGCGTATAACTGCACACGTCACGAATCAACCAGTTATTCGCCTCACTTTCTGCTCTATGGTCGTCAACCTCGTCTCCCTGTGGATCTCCTGTTCGGCCTGTCAGAGGAGACAGATCCAGTGACACACAAAGGATATGCTGAGAAATGGCGCGAAAGGATGACAGAAGCATATCGGATTGCTACTGATAACAGTCTGGCGTCTAGTGCAAAGGGCAAGTCCTATTATGATCAGAAGGCAAGGGGAGTGGTTCTGAAGCAAGGGGATAGAGTGTTAGTCAGGAACCTAAGTGAGCGCGGAGGGCCTGGTAAATTACGTTCCTATTGGGAGAAGAGGATATATGTGGTAAAGGAACAGGTTTCAGATAACCCAGTATATGTCGTCCATCCAGAAAGTGATGCGAAAGGGAAAACCAGAACCCTGCACAGAAACCTGCTTCTGCTTGTCAATGACTTGCCAGTGGAATTTCCACCACAGTTAGTCAAACCGACCCCAAAGCCATCACAGAAACAAGGAAGCCATCCAAAGAGACAAAGGGATGTGAGAGACCAAAATGCTGAGACATCTGATTCAGAGGATGAGTCAACAGGAGGTTACTGGTTGAGGATACCAGCAAATCGGGTTAAGCCTAACATAACAGTTACTCCAAAAAGACCATGTATGTTAAGAAGAGAACAGACATCAGTGTGGGAACCACATTCTTCTGAGGAGATGTTGGGAAAGACTACCAGGAACTCTGGTGTAGAGAGACGGCTAGAGTTCCAAACTTTACCTGACATGGACATTGCACAACGGGAAGCTGGAGAACTGGCTAAAGGTCTTTGTGAAGAAGAGTACTTGTCAGACAGGTGTGAACTTCAACTTGAGGATGAATTGGAAATCTCTCATCAAACTGAGGACAATGAGCAGACAACCCCTAATGTACCTCAGAACGAAGATGAGCAAGAGTTGCCTCAATGTGCATGTCCCGAGGAAAGGGTACAAGACCCTGAACCTGACTCACCTGTCCCACTGAGACGGTCTACTCGGGAGAGACGACCAGGTCAAATCCTCACCTATTCATCTCTTGGCCTCCCAACATACCAGTCGGGTCCAACAGTAAATGCTATGGATACATACCTCATGCCCTACACTCACCTTTGGTATTCACAAACATGCCCACCATCATTCCACTACACACCCCTCATTCCATATCCCCATTCACCATTTACATGTCCCATACAAGGTTATTGAAAGGTCACACACAGTGTTAGTCCTAAGGGTCATACATGTTGAGGTGTGATAGTTTGGACATTGTAAATATTTGTGTTTTATGAAGATGTTAAAGTTATCTTGAATAGGAACATGTGATTTCAAGTAAGTGTCGGGAGCCACTTTTGTTGTCGGGGAGCGTGTGGCACCCCTGGGATGTGTGACCACATTAATATAATAAGTATTATATTTAGAGTTAGAATATGCCTTTATTTTGTACATCTGTTATTTTCATTTCACTAACGGGGTCGATAGATGCAGTGAGTAGTGAGGCGGAACGTTTGTGTTCGATTCAATGGTTCCGGGGTACCGATTAAAGCGACGGACGTTCCCGGGGTTTCCTCAGAAGTAATCTGGAAGGAAACTGAACACAAGGTGTCCTCATTACTTCTCTTTCACCTGCACGATACAGGTTGGTAAACTGTGCATAAATCACAATGAATCCCCCATAAGGTTTGCGAAGATAATATGTAACGGCCCGCTAACAGTTAGAAGACTTTGTACCGCTGTTTACATGTGTAAAACCGTTAAATGGTGTGAGTGTATTAGCCTAGCTTCCCCGGTACGGCGCCATTTTGGGGACAACGTGGTCTGACGCAGTAAGGATACAAGTTTGTCAGTATATCTGAAGCCCCCCGTACACTGAGTATTTACATGCATGTATAGTGATTGTGAGTTTGTAATAAATATGTACTTTGTAAGGGTTATAAGTTAGTTACTGTTGGTAAAACAGTAAGGTTGTTTGTTACACTTAAATATGTTTCAGTAATGCATTTTAGTGACCTGCCATTAATGGCAGAAGGTAAATAGTCAACATGACAGGTTAGAGGGGTCATGAAATACTACTTTTAAGTGAAAGTAAAAAGAAGAGTAGTATTTAATACAGGTTAATACTGTATACAAATGTATTTAAGGTATAACAGATTTTATTGAATGTGAAATTCAATTCGACATATGTGTTTATCACATAAAAGAGTAACATACAGACAGAGTGAAGGTATGTGAATGGTTATTGAGGAATGTAAGTCGAAACTGAAATGCATAAGATAATTGATATGTTTATATGATTTTGTGTAATAAAACAACCTCAGGAGAAGTAATCTGGAAGGAAACTGAACACAAGGTGTCCTCATTACTTCTCTTTCACCTGCACGATACAGGTATCATAACCGTTACTGTGGTCCTCATATCGGGGACCCGTAACACTAACACGCAAGTCGGGAACAAGTCGGGAACAAGTCGGGAACTATTTAATCGAATCGTCATTAATTATACGTAAGCCCACCATAACCCCGCCGTTAAACCCAGCCGCAATGTTCCAGCAAACGAATCAAACCACTGATGAATAATCAGGCCTTAAAATAGGACTTTATTTATCTTAACTCTATATCTTTAAACTGTTCAAACACTTCTTAAACTCTCTATCAGGCTGGATACTAATGACTTTAACTTAAACTGTAAAGTCTCTATCAGGCTGGGTACTGATGACTTTAACTTAAACTGTAAACACACACATTAATATACTTTCCGGCTTAAAAACACACACATTAATTGGGCAGCGCCGATGATAGAACAGAGAGACAAACAAAAACACTATAAACAAAAACACAGCACCCGCAATCTCAAATATATCACCGCATCATTTCACAGATCTTGGACTGTTCCCTTGTGTGCTAATCAGTTAGCTTGCAGCCCTTCCACTCCTCCAGCCTTCTCCTGTCTCTCAGGGGCTCCTGGCCAGAGTCCTGCACGGGTCTGATTTTCAAGACCCGCTCCCACCCCGCACCCGCGACGTGCAATACCGTACCCGCCCCGCCACCCGCACATATTGCCAATTAGTTCCGCGACCCAACCCGTCGGCACAAGATCCGCAAACCGACCCAAACCCGCATATCCTATGAGCAGTGAAAACGTGCAATTATTAACACACGCAGTTGCGTATTTGGCTAAAAAAGCGTGGGATGTTGGTTATTTTCTCCATCTAGGATGACACCAAAAGCCTTCCAGACGTTGGATTTCGCTCTTGAGGAAGAGTTATTGACAATACTGTATTCTCTGAGATCCGCCTTCACCTCAGCCATTTCGAATGTGGCACGCTCAGTAGCAGATTGATGCGCTGCAGAGGTTATGATTATGCACGGTCCCGCGGGGGAGAGGTCTAAGGATTTAAACATTAAACTAAATTATTATTATTTTAATATATTTATTATGCAACACCCGCGACCCGACCCGAATCCTCTTTGTTTTACCCAGAACCGAACCCGGAAAAAAGCGTTTGAAAAAATACCACCCGCAAATCACTTTTTTTGTGGGTCACCCGTCGGGTACTCGCCAATTGTTAGGATTTTTTAAACCCCGAGACCAGGATAAACTGAAAAGAGTCCAAGGAAGCTTATAAAAGTTAACAGCATTTAATCAAACAAATGATACGATGATATACAAATGAAATTTGTGCGAGTGGCGGCTCCCCCCCTCAGATCAGCTGTGGCTCCCGTTCGCGTTGGGAGCATGGATGTATAATAAGAACTGGATACAGCGTGGGAGGCGGGGCCTCATTCATTCCTATGAGAGTTGCTCAATGACAAAATGCATGATGACAAAATGGCCCAACTTTTGAGAGAGCGAAACATCACAGATTACCCGGCATGCCTGAGAAGTACCCGTATGTCCGCTCATAGCGCATGCGCAACTTTAAACATGCCCCCCAAAATGCTCGTTCACATCAAGCACGTCAATTTGCGTAACAGCACCGCGCGTTCATGACAGCATGGTAATGGGTTGTTATGATGGATTTGATATTAACGACGAGGCGGCAGCTAGCAGCTAGCGGCTAGCTAGTAATTATGCTAATTTACACATTAGTCGTTATGTACTTTTATATTACGCTGATGTAACAGGATCTAGTGATATCCAAGCAACAGAGCTTAATTTAGCATGAAACTTGTGTGGGTTGTCGCCTACATGAAACTACTTGGTAATATATAAAAATATATGTATTTTGAGTTATGATCAATTGTGATTTAAATCTTTATCTAAAAAGTAAAGCTGATGATGGATTACTGTGGTGGAGTTAAAATAACAATAGCCTATTTCTCTTTGAAATGTGATGGAGTAAAAGGATAGTAACTGTGATTATTCATGTTAAGTACCCAACAAGTAACTAAAACGTATAATACTTTAAGGAAAGGTGTAAAATGTAAAATGTTTCCATAAATACCAATATCACACAGTACAACACCCCTTGTTGTTAAATACCAACCATGTGTATATATATATATATGCCGCTAAAACTGTGTAATATACCTGGCTGCTAAATCCTCCAAACTGTTACAGGATGTGTATTTTGTAAAATGTGTAACTGTTTTTATTATAATTTCTTGTTTTTAATCTTTAATACTTTTTGTATGCATACTTTAAGTAACATTAGGCTGTCTTTGGCTCTTTTCTGCTGTAACAATGTAAATGTATTCTGATTCTGAACTAATTGATATGTTTTTGTCACAGTTTGTTTCCCTATATTGCGACACTTGTTTTGTTTAAGATTATTTCTCCTTTTTTTACAGACATCCCCAACCATAGTGGAATGCTGTTGTAAAGGATTGCATTGATCCGTGCATCAATACCTTCACCCAGCTTTGAGGCCTCCAATGAATGAAATCATCTTGTGGCTGGGAAAAATGTGAAAAAATAAATCTCACAAAGAGTGACTTTCTGGTGTAATCATTATAATATCAAAGACAAGCGCATTCAGTAACAATATATAAAATCATTCAGCAGCAGAGGTTGGGGTGGAAACAGCATTTCTAACTAAGATGATTACAATATTACAAGTTAAACATCAAGAGGAACATACTATTATTAATTTAAAAAGTACATGGGAAACTTAAATATCCTGCAATATACCATTAGCAGAATAGGAACAAATGTGCCAAAACATTTCTAACGTTAACATAAACTGAGGGCTTTCTTCCTGAGCCGCTGGGAGTAAAGGTCCTCCATGGATGGCAGCTCCGTCCTGGTGATGTTCTGTGCAGTTTTCACCACCCTCTGTAAAGCCTTACGATTAAGGGCGGTGCAGCTGCCGTACCAGGCCGTGATGCAGCCGTGTCCGTGATGGACACAGAGGAACCTGAAGCTGCTGACTCTCTCCACCGTAGTCCCATTGATGGCGATGGGGGCGTGTCCCTCTCCCTGCTGCTTCCTGTAGTCCACAATCAGCTCCTTGGTTTTGCTGACGTTGAGATAGAGGTTGTTATCCTGGCACCAAGATGTCAGGTTTTCGACCTCCTCTCTGTACGCCGTCTCGTCGCCGTCTGTGATCTGGCCGATGACGGTCGTGTCGTCAGCACGTAGGCCCGTACCAGTGTCTTGAAGTGGCTGCGCTTCCTCCTGGGCCACATCCAAAATTGAGAAGAAAGAGAACAGACACACCACAGCTGGGTGAGGCTGGTGAGGCTGGGGAAGATGAGTAAAACAACTCAAGAGTAAGAGTGGGTAACTCAAGAGTAAGACTGGGTATGTATACATTCACTCCGCAGCTGCTTATAATCAGCTCATCACAGGCGTTCTCTTTAACCTATTACATTCACCTCATTCTCCAGCAGCCAATCACCGAGCTGCAGCCAAACTTTAAAATGGTTCTCCTCTCTCCTGCAGTCAGCTGTGATTTCAGGTGTTCATGCTGCCGCCCGCCTCCTCCCCATCCACCTCTTCTCCACCCACCTCCGTTCATCATATCCAGAGCCAGGAGAGCTAATCCAAAGACCTCATCACACCTCCTCTTCATCCCATCTCCTCATCAAATCCAGATCTTCATCATCATCACCAGTGTCTAGACCCCGGGGAGGTTCCCTATATGCTCACGGCTGCATTTCCCCCTTTAGATATAAGATTTCAGGATCGGGGTCTAATCGCCAAAGACTTAACATTTATCATATGACATGTGTCAATAAATGTTCTTTAAACAAAATGAAGTCTCTCCTGATTTAACTGTCTGGACCCCATCCTCAACTTTTTTTCAAACCACAACATGCCTTCAGAGGGCTTTCCTGTTGATCATAATTGGTGGATCTTTTAATCTAATAATTGCAATCAATATTATATATATTACCTTTTAATCTATATAAATTGTATTTACATTTGTTGTCACTATTTTTTCCACCTAGTTCTACAATGCCAGCCATCAGAGGTATACGTTTCTTATTTTTGTGAATTTCTATATAAAATGCTGATTTTCTACCTAAAAATGCTTATGTATTTTTAATTACATTTTCGTAGAGCTTTGACTTTTTCAGCTGAATAAATATTATAACTAGATGGTTTTGTTCAGCATTGCCAGCTTCACTTTTGAGCTTTATGTTGTGCCCAGCATTCTCCTGTGCTCTGAAATCAAAATGTGGATAAGCATAACACAACACTAAAATAAACACTACAATACAACTTGTTATTTGACACACACAAGGTTGTTCATTTGTGTGTATAAATATAAAACACAGGCTATATACATATATATATATATGCATATACAAGTATAATTAATACAACTGTTAATTTGATTAGAGCTTTGACACATATATCTTTATTTATATATGTATAAGTATGACGACTTCCTCGGGCGATATCATGGTATAGCTAATTAATCTGGGTCAAAACGTGTTGTGCCCACATGCAAAGGTTGTAAACTCTGGTTTATCCCTGCGTGGTATTATAGTAATAGCTAACAGCAACGTTCAACTCCTTTAATGGTATATTGCAAGTGCAATAAGAAGCTACAGGGACGTTAATCTACGTTGGTAATATTAACGTTATTTAATACAAGATTTACATCATACAGCCTGTTACGTGCCGTAGTGTGTGTGTGGGTGTGTGTGTGTCTTTCTCTCTCTCCCTCTGATTCTCCAGGTGCAGCCTGATTGTCTCCAGGTGCAGCCTCTCTCCCAGGTGCTCCCAATCCCCAATCAGGGCCTCCATATAGGACCTGAGGAAGGCTGCAGTCGCTCTCCCTTTCTCCTCTGGCTGCATGGGTGCAGCACGTCGTCTTGGGTCTCTGTGTGGGACCTGGTTGTCCATTATTGTTGGATTAAATCTCATGTGTGAACAAAGAGATCAGTTTCCTCTCTTTTTTCTCGTGCTGGTCGTTCTGTGTTTTGTTACTCCCCTTCGTACCCCTAGATTTTGGAGGGAACGTAACAAATGGGGGCTCGTCCGATCTTTGAGACCAAGAGTGAGTATCTGTTTGTGGTTTAGCGTGGACATTGTGTTTGGTAGCATTGGCTGTGAAGTCTCTTGCTGTTTAAAAGCTTCCTCAGTTTAGATAGGGGAGTGTCTAGCTGGGCTGAATCAGTCTTTCCTTCAGGCACTCATTTTTTATTTTGCCTTTTTTATTTTCGGGGTAATCCTGGGTGGGGATTTATTCCCTGTTGGGGGCAGGCGTTTCAGGGTTTCGGCCGCTGATGTTTGCCTTTAAAGTCGCCTCGAGCCCGGCACGCTCCAGAAGATAGTTAGGGAAGTTTGGTAGGCAGGATCTGGGGAAGTTTGATAAAAAAACAAAACAATTGTAAGTCGCCGTTGATAAGGATGGCTTTTGTTTTGGAGCAGTTTGTGGCCAGTCCTACTGTGGGTCAGCTAGACTGGTGTAGGAAGGTTGATTTGCGGTTAGTTGCTGACCATTATCACGTTTCTGTCTCCTCTGCTCTTGTTAAAAGTGAACTCAAGGCTACTTTGCTAACGGGACTAGTTGAACAGGGGGTTTTGAGTCTGCCTACTTCAGTGGAATCTCCTGGAACGGTGGCCGGGGCTGTAGTAGCAGAGTCTCCTGGTGGAGGCCGCGTTGGTGTTACTCCAGGTGTTCAGAGTGCTACGGAACAGGCAACACTTTTCACCATGCCTCAGTTTGACTCGTTTTCGGCAGGGTCCTCACCTACGGGGTCTAAATTAGATGCCAGGGTAAAAGTGCGTATGGCTCGTCTCCAGTGGGAGAAGGAGGAGCGTGATAGGGATTTTCAGCTCAGGAGGGAGCTGGAGATCAGGAAGTTGGAGGCAGACACTGATGTCAGGAGGGAGCTGGAGATCAGGAAGTCGGAGCTGGAGATCAGGAAAGTGGAGGCAGACACTGATGTCCGGAGGGAGCTGGAGATCAGGAAGTCGGAGCTGGAGATCAGGAAAGTGGAGGCAGACACTGCTGTCCGGATGCGTCAGTTAGAGCTTCAGGCAGCTGGGGGGTGTGATTCTGCCGTTACATCTTCTGGTCCTGCTGCCTCCTTCGACGTAAGTAGGCATATTTCTTTGGTCCCTGTGTTTCGTGAATCAGAGGTGGAGATCTATTTTGGTGCATTTGAGCGCATTGCTGCTGCTCTGCGCTGGCCGGAAGACGTGTGGGCTATTCTTTTACAGTGTAAGCTAGTCGGCAAGGCTCAAGAAGCTTGCTCTTCTCTTTCTGTCGAGGATAGTTTAGTGTATGAGAATGTTAAAGGTGCTGTTCTCAGGGCATATGAGCTTGTGCCTGAGGCCTACAGGCAGCGTTTTCGCGGCCTGATGAAAACTTCTGGCCAAACTTACGTGGACTTCGCGAGGGAGAAGAAAGTCCTCTTTGACAGGTGGTGTAGAGCTTGTAAAGCTGACGACATTACTTCAGTGTGTGAGCTAATGATGTTAGAGGAGTTTAAGAACTGTGTGCCTGAGCGTACGGTAGTCTACCTGAACGAGCAGAAGGTAACTACCCTTCAGCAGGCTGCCACTCTGGCAGACGAGTTTGCACTGATACACAAGAGCGTTTTTTTTCAGCCTGATCCTCCTCAGCGAGACACTTATCGTAGAGCTCCTGACAATTACATTCCCTGTGCCAGTGTTCCAGTGTTAGATCCCAGGCTAAACAGAGCTTGTTTTTTTTGTCATGACCCAGGTCATGTGATAGCAGACTGTGCAGGTTGGAAGCGAGAGCAGACAGCGGCTGGCAAGCACCCAGAAGGGGTGGGATTGGTTACAGCAGTGTGTCATAGTGGACGGGCCACTGTTAACAAAGGGCCTGATGAGTGTTTGAAACCGTTCATCTCTACTGCTTTTGTCTCTCTGTCAGGAAAGGTGGAGGACCAGCGGCAGGTCACGGTGTTACGAGACAGTGGTGGCTCACAGTCGTTCATTCTTGCCAGTGTCCTGCCCTTGAGTGCTGAGTCTGCCTGTGAGGCAAGTGCGGTGGTAAGAGGTATTGGGATGGGTTGTGTGCCTGCACCTCTTCACAAGATCCAGGTACAGTCTAAACTGGCTACTGGTTTCTTTCCAGTTGCTGTGCTGCCCAAGTTTCCTGTCGACGGAGTGGATTTCATAATGGGTAACGATATAGCCGGGGGTAAAGTGTATCCTACTGCTGAGGTTGTAGACGTTTCAGTCCCTGGTGCTGCAGGTGGTGACCTAGCTCAGACTCATCCGAAGGTGTTTGCAGGTTGTGTTTTGACCAGAACTCGAGGTCCCAAGAGATTATGTTTCTTTTGTCTTGATCCTGGTCATCTAGTGGCAGGGTGTGTAGCTTGGAAGCAGCAGGTGGCAGCTTCCAAGCAGTCTACGGAAAAGTCAAAAGACCAGCACCCAGACTGCAATATCGTCATCAAGCACAAGAGGGGAGCAGATAATGTGGTGGCCGATGTACTGTACTGTGGGTGAGATCACGATTACAATGGGTCACGATTCATGTCCAATAGTCTGAGTGTTTTTGGTAACTGTGGCCAAACACTTGTTTGGTTTTATGGGGGGGGGTGTTACGTGCCGTAGTGTGTGTGTGTGGGTGCGTGTGTGTCTTTCTCTCTCTCCCTCTGATTCTCCAGGTGCAGCCTCTCTCCCAGGTGCTCCCAATCCCCAATCAGGGCCTCCATATAGGACCTGAGGAAGGCTGCAGTCGCTCTCCCTTTCTCCTCTGGCTGCATGGGTGCAGCACGTCGTCTTGGGTCTCTGTGTGGGACCTGGTTGTCCATTATTGTTGGATTAAATCTCATGTGTGAACAAAGAGATCAGTTTCCTCTCTTTTTTCTCGTGCTGGTCGTTCTGTGTTTTGTTACTCCCCTTCGTACCCCTAGATTTTGGAGGGAACGTAACACAGCCCATGTAGTATAATATTTTACAAATGATGAATTACAGCGAACATGTGCAATATATCCATTATTACAGCTCCGTGGGCTGGCAGTAAGGCGATATGGGTCCGTTC
Organism: Trematomus bernacchii; assembly: GCF_902827165.1. NCBI lineage: Eukaryota > Metazoa > Chordata > Actinopteri > Perciformes > Nototheniidae > Trematomus > Trematomus bernacchii. The sequence goes on along the minus strand of NW_022987998.1, from coordinate 2,104,885 downwards.
TTATCCATGGGTAAAGATAAACGCATGTGGTGCTGAACACGTCACATCACATGAACGTGCCGGGCGGCGCGGTCCCGTGGGTTAGATGCGCGTTCATAAAACAGAGGGAAATAACTCTCAGAATAACGTTATTAGCACATTTTTACAACTTGAGGAACGAATGTTTTTAATAAGGGCTATACAAGTGTTCATACTGGGTAGTTTATTTAGTTTAAAAAAAATTATCCAACGAGTTACAGACCAGTCTTTCCCCATGTAAGTCAATGGGAAAAAGTGTTTCCGGGCCTGGCAACCAAAAGGAAGTGTAGTACCGCCGTTTGGCCAGCACGAATATTTTCATCAGAGTCTGGCGCACTTCCTGGGGGCTTTGTTGGGAGCTGGGCGGAAGAGAGCTCAATTCTTGGCTTGCTTTTCCTGTTGTTATCTGTGGTCTTCTCCTATTGGCCGGCGTCGACGGGGGCGTGTCCAATGCAAATCCTGTCTTTTCTCTTCGAATTTTACAATATCTGTCTGTGGTTATTTAAACATTCCCTAATAACAGTATTGCAGCGTCAATAAATGAGGGTTATAGACAATGTTTTTAGTGTGGAACACTATGTGTCATTTTTTAACCTTAAATTCACGGTTTCAAAACGTAGTCTTTGGCCACATGCTAAAGCTAATCTTAAATTGAAGCTAACAATATTTACTAGCAAAACAGGAAGTCGAATAAAACAGTTTTAAATTAAAACAGTGTATTTCATTTCCTGTTTTCAGAATAAAACAGCTTTAAATTAAAACAGTGTATTTAATTTAAATTGCGCCATATAAACATTGATTTTATTTCTTACAATTACCAAAAAAGTCTTCCACCCACTCGGGTAGTAAATCCCTTAACCAGGGCCTGGAAGTTACTTATTGGCGTGCCGTACACATGATCAGACTACCTCTTCTCTCTACTGGAGGCGTAATGACAGTCATTCTTTAGGCAAATTATATTATAAGTCACCTCGTAAAGGTCGCCTGCTCGGTCCATCTTTGGTGAGATCCTTCTGTCAGGGTGAGCGAAGCAGGCAGGACCCAAATGCAGAACAGATACAGGGTTTAACTGAAAATACCTTTATTTCAAGGCTACAAGTCCTTTTCATAGAGAGCCGAACTCTCTCCCCAGTGACCACATACAACTTCGACAAGGATCTCACAACAACTGAAAGATGAACAGAACTTAATAACATGTTTTCAGTCTTTATGACAATAAATATATACAATATGATATTACGATGTGAATGATTAGGGCTAAAGCATCTTAGAAAGCGTTAGGTTCAATCTCACAGTTTTTAAAGCTTTGCAGAACGGCAGTTTAATGGAATAACAAGGGAGAAGAATAACTGACAAATATGGTCAATGCATTCTATAAAAACACACTCCAATTTGATACATCAATGTCATTGAGTAATGTGTTGCGTCATTGAGTAATGTGTTGCATCTCTGCCATATCAGATTAATCACGCAGTAGATAAGACATTGCAGATGAATTAAAGGTAAATAAAATACAATTAGGATATACAAATCAGCAGTAGAAAAAAAACAAAAAACAAAGACATTGAATAAATACATATCAATAAAGAAGGATATATATATATATATATAGAGTATAAATATTGAATACACAATATCAAACTCTCAAAATGTTAACATGGAATACAATATACACTTTACAATTTACATTTGAGTTTGCAAAATAATTACGGTTTTAAGTTAAATTTAAATCGTAAATTATGACGTACTCTCACAAAAATACCGGCATTGCTGTGCCACTTTTATTAATCCTTCTGATCGTTATTAATTGCAATACTAGAACCGGCTCAACAATCGTGCACTGGGGACAGTGAGTAGCCACACAGACACTAAACCAGTGACCACACTGAGGATCTGGTTCACCACCAGCAGAGGTCTAGTTTTATTTGTCTCCAGTGGTTAGTTTCTCCTCTTCGTGTTGACGCTGCCAATGGTGTTGTTTGCTCTAGCTGAGCAGAGTTAGAACCAGGCCAGACCTCCCTCAGGGCCTTGCTACCATCCCATGTAAACAAGCCGCTCCAGTGTATATTAGCAAGCACTTTGATGTCACCAGCTGACTTCGTTTCTCTTCTCTTACTCTTAAATATTTGATGGACTTGCGCTAATTCACAACAGTGCAGTGCAATATTGACTATAACAAGGGCTGTTTTTCAAAAGCTCAAAAGGGATACGTTTATCACAAACAGAGCAGCAGTATATACTTTATAAAACCCTGCCTGATTTCCAGTCGATCAATTTGTGTTTCTGAAGCGCTAGTGATTGTTCAGGGGCCTCCACAAACCCTAAAGTATCCTTAGACTGAGAGAGATATGTCTGTTGAAATGCTCAGGGACTCTTCATGTACCTGCCTGTCTTTCTGTCATGCTGGTTTATATGTGTATCTGCCTCCCTCTTGTGGCTACTTTAATTAAATGCATCACCACTTGCGGAACCACATATTCCCCCACAGGAGCTCTGAGGGGAGACACAGGAAGAAAGGCATTTTCTATAAAAGGTGCAAGCCGTGTGTCTAAGAGAAATTAATGATTTCAACATACCATTAGCTATCCAAAAACGTACACTCTTCCACTAGAGGTCTCCTCAAAGATGTTTGATGGAATCTGTCAGTAAATTAGTGCCCGAATGAATTTAGGGAGGGTCAACAGTACAACAGGGAGGCTAATGGCTCCCTAAACTTCTGTTGTATTATTATGTGTTTAGTCTGAGAAACCTCCTACCATTAATATCTTTGGACGTCCTCCACTAGCTGTTTTATTGTAGAACTACAGTATCTTCTTGATATTTTCTATTCTATATTTCTATCATTGACCTTCTACTTTCCCCCTATTTTGTATGTAGGTTACTCTTAATATCTAAATGTTTTCATCAAATATAACTTATTCAACAACTAAATTCAATAACGTGCTTTAACCACTAGGCGGTGCAGGTTAAAAAAACAGTGGTCTAGTTAATAAAACATAAAAATATCAAACATAATATTACTATAAACTTTATTGTGAAATTAAAACAGAACAATAAAGAAAAATACAGTTTCAGTCTCTCGATTTGAAGCTTATGCATTGTACCATGAACCTGTATAGACCTGTAACAGTCAACTGCATGAGGAGTTGGAAAGGTAGTTTCTGAAGATGTTACAAATAACACACAGCATACAATGCCATAATAACTTTGTATTATTAGTGTAGGACATTTTTATATGTATAACATCTGAAGATGTGTAGTTTTATTCATGTTTTCACATAATTGTACAGGATATTGTCCAGGATATATAATGTATATAATATAATGTGTATATTAGGGCTGTCAGTCGATTAAAATATTTAATTATTTTTTTTCTGTTCTAAATGTACCTTAGAGGGATATTTTTCAAGTTTTGAATACTCTTATCAACATATGAGTGGACAAATATGCTTTATATGTTTGTTTATTATCATTTGAACAATGACAAATATTCTCATGAATATTAAACACAACAACCTCTGAACATTACAAATATTCGCCTCAAATCAACCTGGAACCTCTCTCATACAATAATACTGTGTGTGTGTGTGTGTGTGTGTGTGTGTGTGTGTGTGTGTGTGTGTGTGTGTGTGTGTGTGTGTGTGTGTGAGACACTGTGGAGACACTGTGATGGATCGTTGGAGCTATGTGCAGCTCAAGGCATATATGCTCGAACGGGAGCTGCCTGGACGCTGCAATCATGTTGCGCGTACTATCCGTGCTGAGTGTGCTGACTTTTCGTACAATGTCCCACTGTCTGGCTACCTGCATAAAGTCAAGTGCTCGGCGCAGTTGTCGGCGAAATGTCATTGAAACAGCTCCTTATATCCGTTAGCGCAGCTAGCTAGCACCAGATGCTAACAACAACAACAACACGTAAGGTGTGCCTCGCTCGCGCGAGTCGCGCCACACATACACACTCCCTCCCGGTCCTCCCGATGGCCAGTCCGGGCCTGCCGGTGAGCGTGGAAGTGTGGTCTGCCACAAGCGGGCGGCAGGAGCGGGGCTGTCAGCATCAGCTTGTAGATGGTATTTTACACTCGATGCGTTCTGAAACTACGGCGGCCGAGGACAAAAAATACACATGCGTTAATCGCGTTAAAAGAATTAGTGGCGTTAATTATTTTTTGCGTTAACGCGTTATTAACGCGTTAACTTGACAGCCCTAATATATATATATATATATATATATCATATATGATATATATAATGTAATACATCACAGACAGAAAGGTATATCCGTCATTTAATGGTAAGCTATTGAAATTGTGATTCCATAGATGTGTCTCCCATCACCCAAAACCCCTGACTATTCTCTCAACTCAGTATTTACATTCTTATATTCAAAGAAAATCAGTAATATCTGAGTCCCTTTCTATCAGCTGTGTACCGTTATGGTGTAAATACAGCCTATTTACCAATTGGATCAAATATAAAAGTCAGCCGAATTAGTGTTGATACTGCAAGGAGACGTATTGTGTGAAAATAAATGGAAGATGTTACATTACATGTCACTTGTTAGACGCTTTTATCCAAAGCGACTTACATACTCAATACTGAGTATTAGATGTTGTTTAATTGCTGATATATCTATGATCCACGTCACGTATTCAGTCACGTATTCAGTTTCGGTGGCAGTTCTTCCAGTTTGTCCAAAGGTCTTCTAATCAGGGCTCTATAAATAAAGAACTACGGCAGATGTGTAATATTTAATGCAACCGAACCGTGTATTACAATGCCGTTATGTGATGACTTCCAAAGAGAAAAGCAAGCACACTCGGAATAAAGTATTATTATTATTTTATGTTTTAGGATTTCATATCGCATAAACACCATATCTCAACGTGCATTGCGGCTAAAACATCCAATCACAGAGCTTCAAGTTCGATGTTTTAGCCTATCAAAACCTCTGAAAAAAGAAATGTGTCTCTCAGCAACCCACTCTCTTCAGACTGCGTACAAATGACACGACTTTACACATTGGAAATGCGTGCAATAGATACGCTAACCATTCCCATTGAGATCTGAGGCCGAGTTTTGCGTGCATATGATACGCCCAACCCGGTATCACAGCAAGACGTGAACATGTGACGATTTACCATGCTGGGAGACATGAAGATGTCACGATTTCGTCCCTTCAAACGTGACAGTTACACGGTATTGTTAACATGGGCCAACCAGTAGAGAAATACCCGGAAATGCCAAGCAAATGCTCTACCATGACGGTCGGTTGTTATTGTCAATATTAATATAATAATGATTTATTTTTTAATAGTCACACTCGATTTCGCCAATTTTCTTGTTGCCCCAGCTGGTCGACACCTCTTTTAGCAGAAACAAAGGCTACATTAATGTATTAAATCGATGTTAATCCATGTGTGTGGAATTAACGGACGTGACGTTATGTGATTGCGTTGCCAGGCAACAGTTTGGGTTCATGTTAATTTACAAACTCTTCAACTAGAACCGTAGTTATATTTAAAAACATTTTAGAAGGCCTCACGAAATACTTTAATGTAAATTCAAATTGAAATGTGAAGGAATGTGTTTATTGTGGTGATTGACATTATTCACCCACGGATCTATGGGTTGGGGTATTGTTCCGCACGGACATTTTAGTTAACCGGACTTCCTGTTTCCGCCGGTCTTTGCTTCCCGGGCTTGAAGCTGTTTACATGTTGTTCTGATGCTAAATAAAAGTCTAGCTTGTACCTTTGATACCCCGCCTCCGACTCCCGTCTCTCGGCACTACAGTATAACTAAATACAGCCGTCATAAACAATACCAGAAACAGACGTAGGCAAGATCCTCAGCTCGGTGATTGGATGGTTTAGCCGCAATGCACGCTGGGATATGGTGTTTATGCGATGTGAAATCCGAAAACATTTAAAAAAATAAAATAATACTTTATTCCGAGTGTGCTTGCTTTTCTCTTTGAAAGTCATCACATAACGGCATTGTAATACACAGTTCGGCTGCATTAAATATTACATATCTGCCGTAGTTCGCTATTTATAGAGCCCTGATGAGAAGACTTCTAGACAAACAGGAAGAACTGCCGCCAAAACTGAAAACGTGACGTGGATCATAAATATATCAGCAATTAAACAACATCTTACATTTCTTTTCACACAATACGTCTCCTTGCAGTATCAACACTAATTCGGCTGACTTTTATATTTGATCCAATTGGTAGATAGGCTGTATTTACACCATAACGGTGCACAGCTGATAGAAAGGCACACCTAGTGGTTAAAGCACGTTATTGAATTTTATTATTTTTGAATAAGAAAAAAGCTTTGGGGGTATCTACAGATGACAAAGTACTTAACGTCTAATATAGTGCTTTCCTGCAATGTTAACTATGTTTAAGCACGTATTTTTACTGATATTATACATATTAATTATACTCTTATAAGATGTATGTAGATAGTATAAGAAATGTGCAGAATATGACAGTTTAATGGTGGAGGTATACACACATATTGATAGATGTCTTGTTATGCACTGTTGAGGAACCTGTGACCCAAGTTTTTCATGCATTGCATAACTACACCGTAGTTGTGTATGACATGTCAATAAACCTTTGAAAATCTTTAAATCTTGAAAGGGATGTGCAAAATAGCCATTATATACAGTTTTTAATTAACTATTAGTAGAGAATAACGAGTAATGAATATACTTTATAGAGATCTGCAGATAAATGTTTAGTCTTCTCAAGCACCAACTATCAAATATCTCTCCTGATTGTTGGCACTTGACAATCACCTTCCCTGAATTTTACTAAGGTGTAACTAAAGTCTGCTTTAAGGGTTGTTTATATTTCACATCATTAATCAGAATCTGCAAAGTAACTAAAATAAATGTAGTGGAGTAAAAATACCAGGTTAACCTCTGAATTGTAGTGGAGTAGAATTACAAAGTAACAACTAGAGATTGCAATTCCTGAAGAAATTGCTAGTGGGAATGCCTTATGCTGAAAATCTGACGCTAAACTGCTATGCTGAAATGTAATGTGTAAGAAGAAAGTGAAGAATTTAGATTGAAATGATACATGAACACTGGGGGCTTGAATGTATGATGAGAGAAGAAAAGAAAGTAAAAAGGCTTGGAAAAGTTCAAAACTTTTGAACTAACTTGATGGTGAATGATCTGTCGCCATGGCAACGGCATTTGATGACACCCCATAATACGCTTAGATGCGTTGATGGCTGCATCGTTACCAAACCTGTGAAGTTTTGGGCCGTTTGGAGCATTTTCACTGAAGTTATGAGAAAACCGTGTTTCATGGCGAGCATTGTGTTGCCATGGCAACAGCATTTGAAGAAACCCCATAATTGACGTAGAGCTGTTGAGGGCTGAACCGGTGATATACAAGCGAAGTTTGGGGGACGATCGGACCGTTTCCATTGGACTTACAGCGACATCGTCTTTCATGGCGAGTGGTCTGTCGCCATGGCAACGGCATTTGATGACACCCCATAATACGCTTAGATGCGTTGATGGCTGCATCGTTACCAACCCTGTGAAGTTTTGGGCCGTTTGGAACATTGTGAGAGAGAGAGAGAGAGAGAGAGAGAGAGAGAGAGAGAGAGAGAGAGAGAGAGATGAGAGAAAAGAGAGAGAGAGAGAGAGAGAGAGAGAGAGAGAGAGAGAGAGAGAGAGAGAGAGAGAGAGAGAGAGAGAGAGAGAGAGAGAGAGAGAGTATGAACAGTTAGAACTGACTGCTGTCAGTTGGAGTGATGACATCATCGTGTTCCATTACACAGGTGTTTATAGTTGAGCTAACAAGCTCTGTAGAGATCAAAGGTTTGCATTGTTCTGAATGAGAGATAAACCTCTTACATGTGAACGTTTTGTGGAAGAACCATAACAGATATCTGTGAAATTTCAAAACGTGAAGCATGTCAAGGAAGTTGAGTATCTGAAGTGTAATTTTTGTGTACTTTCGGGTAAATAATGTGGCCTTTTTGGCAGTTTAACTAAAGGTGTGCGGCTGCTGCTCTGAGGAAATATCAGCCTGAAATTACAATGGGTTTTAACCTCTTAAGCACGGCGGTCCCCCCATTGGACCCCTCCCACCGTTTTTTTTTTCGAGACAATGTCTCAGGGCTTCTTAACATTTATGAAACTATTAATGTGTAGCACCAGATTAACGGGAAGAATCTCAGCTAACTGAAGATATGAACCATTTTTACCAAAACACAAGTCTCATAAGAAGCGTCTAAATGACCCCTGAGCTTTTGGTAAAGCGTCACTGTGTATATAACTTTCCCTCGATTCCATTGGCTCCAGCGGTTATAAAGAGATTTCATTCATCAAAATCGACCAAGGGGGGCCAGAGATAGGTCAAATCCACCCAAATGACCCCAGAAGTGTTTTTTTGTGGCTAAATCTCTCTAAAAAGGTCAAATGTCACTTGTTTTGCATCAATCTTGATACAGGGTACTTATTATATGTTGTACTTTGGATTCCTAAAGCTTTTAGTCTACTAACCCATCATCCAAGGGTAGTTTTCACTATAAGTAAAAAAGAATTTTTGGACGGACACTATAATTTACAGTTTTTTACTATGTAAAATCTGAATTTTCTTTAAAATAAAAAACATCTATATTGATTCTGACTTTTCTACATCCAACTCACAGGTTTATCATTACTTTGAGAATAAAGATTATTAATTTAACCCTTTTAGAAGGGAAGATATGGTCATTTGTTCTGGGAATGTCATTTTCGAGCCTGAGACCTGAAAAACAGGCTCAGGGCTTAAGAGGTTAATGGAGACATGTTGAACGTTTTTGTCACTTCATGCCCTCAAGAGGCATTTTGTTTAATTATTTTTGCTTAATTATTTGTCATTTTTCAAGCTAGGAGATGTTTTCCTACGTTTGTCATGAAAAATGATGTCTCAGGACTGTAGGGTTTGGGAATTATGGCAGTTTAAAACAAATATATGAAGGCAAATTTCAAGATTTGCTCCACTCTAGCTGTGACATCACGCACTCTAGTTAATGTTAAAATCTGAAGAAAACCTCTTTAACAAGGTCTGAACAATGTTTAATATCTCTAAAAGTAAGAATCAGATTTAAAAGTTGTGTTACACGAATAATGTCAGAAAGATGTGTAACATTTTAAAGTTGGAATGAGGTTTCTGAGTGAAAGTATGAATGAACAGTTAGCAGTTGAAGTCGCATGAAGATTTGTTGAAGTCTGAAGAATATCTCCATTGACTTCAATGGTTAAAAATTTGATGAATTATGGGATGTATCTCTGGAATTATGAAAGTTATGAATGAGAGAAATAATAGCCTGCGATTCCCGACCGAGCTGAACGTTTTGATGTTTGAACGAAATTTCTGCGATGTTGAATGTGGGAGGAGAAGAGGGCCAAAATAAGTCAGCGGAATAATAATAATAAACTTTTTGTCCGTAGCATAACATATAGTCAAAATATTTGTCAACTTCTAATTTTGGGAAAAACGAAAACGTCTTTTAAAACTACAATTCCCAGTAGAGACGTGCCATAGAACCTGTTGCGAAACACAATAGGCAGCATGTGTAGTTCTGGGGGGGGCGTTCGAGTCCAGTTTTGGTTAGTCTGCCGTGGTTTCGTTCCATTTTAAATAGCTGTTTGACGCTCGGCGTAACCTTGGCGCACTGCCACTCCAACATTCAATCCCAGAGCTTGAAGATTAATCACGGGGTTTGTCAACGGGACTGTAGTCCCAAACGATAGCTGGGGATTATGGGTAGTGTAGTGTCTTCGACCATCCTAAACTCTGAATTTTTTTTCGGATATCATATCGCATTAACACCATATCCCAACATGCATTGCGGTTAAAACATCCCAAGCTTCAAGCTGAGGATCTTGGGTAATCAGTTTACAGTCTACGTCTGTTTCCGGTGACTTTATTTACAGCTAAAAAGCATGCTAAAAAGCCCAAGATTATAGAATTAAACGAATAAATAAAAACAAGGATAATTGTGTGTTATTGTTGAGTAAATAACAGTGTGTTATTTAGAAAAGAATAACAAATTAGAAGGAAAAAAATATTAAAAAAAATACAGATTTCATTATTCTGAGGCTCTGAGCCACATTTCTTTTCCTCACAGACGGCAAAAAAAGTCTGACATTATACGATTTAAAATAAAAACAATAATCGTGTCTTGGTATTGAGTAAGAACATGTTTTTATGAACCACACAGCTTCCGGTCTACCAAGAGCCGACCGGACAAAAATAAGTGGTGCAGGCATGAAACGTGGCGTGTCATATGCACGCACAACTCGGCCTCTGATCTCAATGGGAATGGTTAGCGTATCATACAGTATGCACGCAAAATCAGACTTCTGCATATCTATTGCACGCATTTCCAATATGTAAAGTCGTGTCATTTGTACGCAGACTGTATCGAAAGGGAAACACCTATGGGAAAAACACAAAAGCATTGTACACAATTTAAACCAATTAAAGGTGGGGTAGGTCATTTTGGAGAAACCAGCTCGAGTGCGCTATCATTTGAAAATACACAGCCGGAAAAAATCTGCCACTTCCTTACAGAGCCCCTCCTCCAACACACACGAACGCGCACATGACCAATGAGGGCACGAGATAAGTTTGTGCACAGATGGAAGGCTGACAGGCAGGTAGGCCATCCAGTTATTTTAACCGGGCCGGCTAAAATGATTGGTCGTGCTTTTTACAGCACTACGGCTTCCACAAATGACATTTTTTTATGGATTTTTTGTCAAAGCACTTAAGATATTCATTGCTATCGGGATGTTAAGAGCATTCCATGGAATATAACAAAAAGTGTATCTCGAGCCGGTTTCTCAAACTTACCTACCCCACCTTTAATGTTGTGTAATTAACGTGTAAGGATAAACTGATGTTTTTAGTGGATGAGTACTGCAGATATAGCTTTAAAATCATTGGACAGTGGGGGGAATACGGTTTTATTATGAAAACTTAGAGACCGGAAATACTGTTTTCACCCCGCGAGGGTTGACGCTAACTTTACATGGACGCTGCCGTTACACGTTCTCCTGGCGAGACCTCAAATCATCTTTGTAATATCTATCAAACTATAGATCCTACACATCCACTGGACGTGGATTCTGAAAGTACAATATAAACTTCTCGCTAGAAATCTAATCAAAAAGCATTTTAATGGCCGAACTATTCTACAATTTAGGATTTTACAGAGAGGGTTATTTATGAATATACGACCCTCCGTAGCGTTTGCATTCAACGGGAGCACTAGAGGTCGAAAAACTTTAAAACGTGATTATAGGTCGTAATAAGGGCTTGAACATTCGACCTAGTTGGTCGTATGAGTTGGAGGACTTGTTGTTATATTTTGATATTGAAACTATTATGCATTTCCAGTCTTTTGTGATTAATAGTGTATTATTAGAGTAACAAGGCATAATTACATTAGCTTTAAAACGATCAGGCTTCACTGTTATGGCCTGTGACAAAGTTCTGATTATTAAAATATATCTGATACATATATTAAAAAAAAATGTTGGTCCACTTTTGCATTTTCATACATTATGAATGATATATTGTTGTTTTTATCATTGAATGAATACATTGTTTTCTATTCATGTCTGGCCATTTAAATGAGTCAATCACTCTTAGGATTATTCGGGCATATTCATATTTATGTATATATACGCTACACACCAGCATCTCGGCACAATATTCGGACCTCATGAAATCACAAGCAGCCTATATTTGATGTCCCAGGAGATCTCCCACAGTGGGAATTGAATAAATGTATGCACTCAGCATCACATATATAAATATAATCAAACCACACATCACCAAAACAAACAAAAAAAAAAACAACATTTATGCATCAATTCATGTTGGTTAAGACATTCAAGCTCCATGCTAAATTATGAGATTTTCTTTTTAAACAATGATTGTCACAAATCATGACAGAGTGCAGCTTCTCCTGGTTTATTATGTAATGGCAACATATTACATCTCAAAGTAGAATGTGGCACATCTGTAATCTTTCAACAAACAATCCAAGATTTTCTAGTATTCTCAAATTATTCATCATGTATTGTTCAGGGTCATCTGATGTTGGGAAAGGGAAATAAAAATGTGTGGTGTTGATCGGTAAATAATTATTATAATAAATGAATTATTAATCTCAAGTTGTATTTACTTGTAGTTTACAGGGAGAGGTTTAGATGTTATAATAAAGTAATGCAAGGCAACAAATCTGAGTTTTTTTTACTTTATTGTAACAACTCAGCTTAGTTTTGATGATTTCTGAATATTAGACAACCACATAAGGGAACATCTGCTACAAAGTGAGTGTAAACACTAGCTGCCTTTGCCAAGTAATCGCAAAGCTAAAATCCCGCACTGATACTACGGGAGGAGGTTGGGGTCAAACTTGGTAATGTGATTATTTTCCATTACATTTTTGTGTGGTGTTTAGGTTTCTTGATTAATCGTGTGCCTTAACGTGTTAACAAGCTAAATAATAATGTGTTGCATACACATAACTTGTGAATAATTACATCATTCTACATAGGAAAGTGGATTGAAAATATAAACACTGACTCATATTTTGTTATCTCATCACATCTCAGCCACTTACCAGCCCCTCCATTGCAAACTGTTTTTGCTTTTTAGCTAATGTTCAAGAGCCATTCGTGAATTAAATGTAGTTCTGGAAGAGGTTCTGTGGAAGACAAAGTACTTACAAATAGCCCTCCAATTTTATGTCATGCTTAATAAGAGGTTAAATAAAACTATTGGTATTACCATTTCCCCACAGACAAACCAGCAGGATATAGTCAATCATTTTGTTGTCTCTGCTTAGACAAACAAACACCTTATTTCATCGTATTTAGGGATTTGTTATTTGCTCAAGACACGTTTGTTCCTCGGTGGGTGTCACGCTGCCAGACATTACCAAAGTATCTGTATCTTCCACTACAATTTAGACATATTTGGAGTAAATCTTAGAGCCGCACAGCACAATAGAGCATGTGTGGATTAGGCCTATTTAATAATACCAGCACAAAGGCACTCTGTTCTTTTAAGTCTTTATGGGATTTCATAATGTGTATATGTGTGTGTGTCACACATGAGAGGCCGTTTCCTGTCGATACTACTCCACACATCCCCGGTTCCTTTTCCATTGTAATTCCTTTAATTAAAGTGATTTTATTCACAGGCACACAGCTGGCACCGGCTACTTTCCATTAGCCATCTGAGTGGACGCCTCGTCAGTAGGAGGACCCGCACTGGGGCTGCTTCCTATGGAGCACACAATACTATTTTCATCTCCCAGCTGAGTTTGTTGTGTGTTTTGAATTTATTAATCATTGATTTTAATGTGCCGCCTCTTGACAGTGGCAGCTACCCACGCATTAATTAATTCCCGCTTCCCAGACTTACAAAATGGCATTTAAAAACAATGAGAGGTCGGCTGGTGTTTCCTCTGACCTATAAATGGAAGGCGTCAAAAAGCAAAATGTCAAAATTTGCTTTTATTTGTTCTTCTCTTGGCAGATTTTATTGCCTCCTTTTATTTGATAGAGCAAGATATAAATGAGGTTATTTTAGGTCTATTGAAATGATGTGTAAATACAGTTGTGTCACCTTTAATATTCTGCTCGTCTTTTTGGGAGGTTGTGAAATGCAATAATGTCTCTTTTGTCGGGCATGTTTCCCTCAGTGCACCTGCTTTGCATACTGCATCTGCCGGCAGCACTCTCAAAGGAACTGTGGGTCTTAAGTTGAGGATAAAGGTGCATTGCCATCAACAATAGGTAGTCTGTGTTTATCCTTTGAGGTCTTAAACAACTATGTGTACAAAGATTTGCCTTCCGTGAATTGGTGGAAATAGAAAACGGGAGATTAGATCTTAAATTAAGCATATGGTGGTGGAATTTGAATGGAGTTGGGATTTGAATGTATTTATGGAAGTATATTCTTTTTTTATTTATTGAGCAGACCTGAATTGTTCATCCATTTAAATGAGTGACTGGTCGGTGTGTTTGAAGAGATAAAAGCTCGCTCCTAATCCTTATTGACACTCCGGGATGCGTAAAGACAGCTATTGCTAAGTCCCTGCAGTTCCCTGCCCCATGGAAAGGGCCTCATCCCTATTCACACCGGGTTGTTTAAAGCTAAAGATTTCCTGACAGATTGCTCTCAACAGATTGATTAGCACATGTTGCGAGACAGACAACTACCCAAACCGGGGTTGTGTATGTTTTAGGCATGTGTGTGTGTAGGTGCATGGTGGAGCTGCAGTGTGCGTGCATGCAACCCCAGAGTAAGGGGGTGTCGTGGAGTGCTTATCGCACGCTTCAAAAAGCATTCCCGCTATAATTAAAAAAGCAAACAACCACAGTCGTAACCTGATGGCATTTAGTGGAAGCCCCGTGGAGCTTCAGCACAAAACCGCAAACAGTGCTGACAGCTGCAAAAGATAATACACTTGCTCCTGTCGGCTCACCTCTATCATACTCCAAATGACTGTTATGTAGGAAGAGAAACAGATACTGTATGCATACTCACCAAAAAGTGCTTATGCTTTCACAAAGCTACGGTACGGTGATGTGTTTGGATTGCACCCAGATTTGTGAGGTTGCTAACCATTTTTAGAAATAGTAAAATAATCGGCCATGTTGGTATGATTCTGTGCCTTGATTTCACACGGCATCCTTCACTCTGTGTGAGTGCTGAGTGGCTGTTCTTTGGTACAGATGCGAAAGCCCCTGGCTCACAAAGTAAAAAATAATCATTCCATGCAAATGCACTGTTTGACATGTTCAATTAGACCCTTGTGAAGAAAACGATCGGCGCTTTGAAGAGAGACAGTTCCCACTGTTAGTGCACCTATGAAACCCTAAAGCTGCTTGGCCTTTCGCCCCCCCCTCCCCTCTCTCTCACTGTCCTCCTGTTCCAGCCTCCCCTTCCTGTTCCTGGCCTCTAAAGGGAGAGAAAGAGAGAGATCCATCGATCAGTGGCGATCGTTGAGCGCCCGCCCCGCCTCCTGCCTCCTGCCTCGCATTGTTTTTATCTCATCTCTCAACCCTGTTGCCATGGCACTGAAGATGGCACTTCAACCCTTGTGCTTAATGATCTCTTGGATGATAGCCCACTTGTCAAGCATTCATGCCCTGTTCTGTTGAAATGCAAGACAGAGAGGAATGAGCTGCTGCTGCTGCTAGCGGAGGGGAGGGCTGCTTATTTGAACATTTTATTCTAAGCTTAACCGGTAGTGAACATGGCGTTATAGGTTATTTACCAAATGAGCTGTCTTAAGACAGCTGTTTTGTTTCCTCTTCTTGGCCGGCTGAACCGTGTTCTCCGAGATGGACATTCAGAAAGACAGAGAAGCCAATTTGCATTCATTTAGTGTCTCCTTTGTTTTGCAGCGTTACTTTAAAAGCCATCCCTCTTTTCTGGCAGTTCAGTGCTGGGTGAAGGATTACCGCTCATATAAATAGCTGCCATTGATTTGACTAAGAGAATGCTTTGTGTCATTATGAAGGCAGAAAATCCTAATTTGGAAATTGGAACACAAAAAAAAGAGCTGAGCGTTCAATTCATATCCATAATCCACCACATTGCATGAAATCAGGGGTGTTGCGTTACAATGCTCGATCTTCGTCATCGCTGTGATGGAGACAAAGGTAGCGCCTGGAGCCATCGCGGCGGTGCTACTCAGTAAGGGAATGTGTCATTTCATTATGTTTTATCTGGCAAACCTCCCTCCATGCTTCGCTGTGTAAAGAGAGCTCAGGGGTTGCGATCCTGGAAGACTAGGGGTTAAAGACACTAGCAATCACTTTGCATCTGTGAGGAAAAAGTCAATAATTAACAGCAAATATGTTCCAATGTGAACGCAGTCGTGCCTAATCACATATAACTTGAGGGAGATGATGTGTGCAACAATGATTTAAATATGGATTCAGGCATCTCACTCAGTCAAACACATTAGTGACTGCTTATTGATTGAGTTTCCTGGAAAAGACGAGATATGCTGGCTCGCCATCGCTGTAGATGGAGCTGTTCGATCACATCTGACCTATTATTCATGTGCGGCGCGCTGCTTTTGTATGATTCCCATCTGCGTTTTTTGTGGGATTCACACTCATCAGCGTTCTGAAATGATCCCTCTCCTGATTATCAAAACATTACATGCTCTAAGATTAAAGGATAAATTGAGCAAGAGCTTTTACATTTAGATTGTTCCGTATATCCTTTGATGGAATGGCCTGTGAAGTTCGAGCTGTAAGTTTTGATGTCGTCAATTGGAAAGTATGTGTCGAAGTCAAATATAGCCCTGGTCTGAGTTTAGTTAAATGTATTAGCTAGTGTTTTGTCTCCTGAACACAGACAGGCAGCATTATAAAGCGTCTTAATCCTCTCCTCCCTCACAGAACCGAACACAATGAAAAACACACTCCTCTTTTTATCTGCTTTTATCTCCTTTTGTGCCGAGGAGCTTTAAAGAATCAGTGTCTTTATCTCTCCCCCACTCCCAATAATGCAATAGGGTGAATGCTTCCTGTGTGCCATAAATAAGGTATTGAAAGGTCCAATTGAATTAAACTAAAAGATCTGCGAAGAAAATGGGAAGTACTCTCACTTTTTTCCCTCTCATTTTTGACGGCGGGAATTGCTGTAAATTGACACTGAAATGGTCCGTCTCGCCTCAGCCGCACTCCCTTTAAACCTCCGACCCCCCCTCTTGCTGGCTCCATACGCCCCCTCAGCGCAGTCGGATAACGTGCATATTAACGGGCTCTGGGCAAAGTGTGTTGAAATGGGACAGAAATGCAGTAAATGAGATATCCATTGTCTAGCAGATAGCATTTCCCCTCATCAGAGCGGCTTGCTTGATTTCCTCCCATACTGACGCCTGATGGGTTTATGACGTAGCCACTTCAAATTAACTGACCTTGGCCTTGCTGTCTGCACACACACAGTAGAACATATCTAGAATCCATAAAACCTTGTTTTTTGTACAGTAAGGGGGAAAACAAGAAAAGGATGGTCCAATAAAATCTCGAATGGGCTATTTGTTCTAATGGATTAAAATGACTGTAATTAGTATTTTCATATCAGAAAAAGATCAAATGATAAGTGAAAAACCTACAGAAAATTTGACTGCAGTTCATCCGAACTTATTAGCATTTTTCAGTTAAATATTTGGGTTTCTTTGAAAAGGTTTCAATATATCCATTTTACACAGCCCCAAACAGCATACATAATAAGTAAGCAATGAACATAAGACAACTGCCAAAGAGCCAGGTTTGTATCAAGAGCTGGTGGAGACCAAAATAGAGGTAAAAGGATAGTCAACCTCCATTGGTTATGTTGCACAATTTTAAATGAATGCTTATGCTGCTCTGTGTTTACTGGATGTTGCTAATAGGAAGCTGCTCGCTAACTTACAGTAAAAGCCATAGACATTTTAGTATGATTGAATACAAGTCAGGTTTCTGTCAAATTATTTCACAAACTTTAAAGAATAATTACAAAATCTGCAAAAGAAAATGTGATTGACTTATTGAATCACAGCAGTTATGCAATTTTTAAGATTTTGTTCATCGAGGTTAGCAGTAACCATTTGTCTAGTCGGAAAATATTGCATAAAAAGAGGCATACAAAGATGACAACACAAACATTGCACCAGTTGGACCTATGATAAAGAATTATGGAAATGCAGGAAATGGTATATTATATCTGTGTTGAACGATGAGGAGACTAATCTGATGCTATTTTTTGACTCTTCAATTGCAAGCTTCAGTGGATTTGATAGAGGTCCTATTATGCTTTTTTCCCCTTACCTGTGGTGTGTTATATCGGCTTTTTGTGCATATAAATGGTCTTCAAAGGCTTAAAATAGTAAAAGCACAAAATACAAATATGAACCTGAAAATTAGCTCAATATTTCCTCTTAAAAGTCACATGCTTCATATACTTTATCATTCCACTAAATCAAATTGCTTCACACTTTTTGCTTTATTTAATACCTTTAATACACCTAATGTTGTGTTTTCAGTATTTTCCTTTGCCTCAAAGTAACAAACTAATCTTTAAGCTTTAAGTAAAACATGTGCTATGTTCTTTGGACCATTTCATATGTGTGTGCCTAAGTTATAACTGCTGTTCCATGTGTATCAGTTTAACACATGCTCTAAATGTGAAGAGCAGGTGGGACATGAGTCTTCTCAGCTGAGAGAAGACGAGAAAGTGCAGAGTGCTGGTGAATCTCCCACTGATACCTGTGAAATGTAGGTTAGATGTTTCGTGGAACTTGCATCAGTGTTTAGTGATTGTCATTTCTGCTTCAGCATGGCATTATGGGGATTCTTTTTCCTTAGAGTGGCAACTGTCGCAATTTGTTGGCGCGTCTGAAAAAAGAGAGATGCCTTGAATACACATGCAATTAATAATTAACTCTGTGCTTTATTCCCCTTTGAAAGTTATTATGCAAAATTAATATTTCATACGGGTACAGGCTGTACATGACAACTGCGCTAAGACAAAGGATAGTAATGGCACAAAGTTTGACAAGTCTGTCTGGGTTTGCTCAGAAAGCATTTGGCCTTCATCTTATATTTAGCATTCAAGAGACGCCATGAGATGAATCTCTATTTTTGTTCACTTTCCTATTCATGAGTTTCCCACCCTATGTGCAACATATAAGAAGTGTTTCATTTTGAATGAAGATGCACAGTGGTAGGCTGTCATTAGCCCACCAGGATCTGGAAGCTGCTCTTGTGATCCACATCAGTCCTTAACACTTAGACCCTGAAGCCCCTTGAGATCCCCGGAGACACAGATCAGGTCCATGGCAAGCATCCCACCGTTCCTCTGAGGCCCTTCAGGGACGCTCTGCCAGCCCATCATATCCTGGGCATTCATGTCTATTGTGCTTTTGCAATGAATATCAGCATATGAACAAATCTGGTAGCCTTTTTTTGCAGCAGTGTCTAATCATTTTAATTGAGTACAAGGCAACGCTTTGAGATGATAAATTGTAAATATCTTATGTGTGTTTGGTTCTTTGCATATCCCTATCAGACAAGTGTTCTACTTATAGTAAGAGCAAATGGGATTTGTATCAAAGACAGATGCTTTTGAATAAGGGTTGTAGTAATATTGACAATTACAGTGATATTTCAAACATGGATTAATCATATTATTAAAACACACTAAATATTGTGTAAATAATCCAGTGCCTTTATTAATTATTTCATATACATAGTTCTGGTTACAGTCTCTCTCGACCTTCCTATACTCATATTTAAGTGGAATTCATTTGACAAAAAAGAGGAAATGCACTACTTGTATTACTTACATTACATTATCGTTATTAGAATTTGATAATTGTCTCGTGAGACCTGATATTGTGACAGTCCTATTTGTTCGAATCATAGCACTCTTATTGTAATGAAATTCATCTTAAAGTTATCAGATTTGTTTCCTGACCAAGTCTAAAGGACATTTTTTTAATGCATGTATTAAACTGAAGAAGCAAATGCATTAACGGGTAATCTTTCTGACAATCAATATACAAATCTTACCTTATTTCTCACCTCGAACATTAAAGGGGACCTATTATGCAAAATCTACTTTTTCATTACTTTTATACATAACCATGTGTCCCCTCTGTGTAAATAGATTCTGAAAGTTTCAGGAAAAAAGATTCGCTCACTTTTTGTCCTGATCCATTTATATAAAAACCTGTCTGAAAATGAGCTGATCAGATTTTGGCCACTTTATGATGTCATAACGATTTTTTGGCTTGTGTAACCATTAGCCAATCACCAACCAAGGTAACCCCCCCTCCTTATCACCTGAATCTCCTCCTAGAGCACCAGTGTTTTCTTTTTAACCAAATATCTTGCAGGGGCGTTGGGAGGGGCTCCGTATTTTCATCTAAAGTAACAGACAGAGAATCAGCACTTTTGAAACAGGGCTGAAACAGAGGGGATTATGGGATGCTGCAATGGGTGATCTGTTTGGTATTTTGAGCCAAACACTTCAGAGACATGTTTTGTATAAATCTGAGACCTATAATATATTGATGAAAAACAGTATGATAGGGGACCTTTAAGTTGTGATATTTGGAAATATTGTTAATCATAACTCCAGCATTTTCATTGTGCCCTTGACTGTAAACTGCAAAATGATGTCATTGATTTTCATTGTGTTCCAGTCGCAGTGTAACACAAAATGAGTCAAAACAATCGGCTGTGATTACAACCCAAATCCCTTTTTTAATGTTGTACATCTCTTTGTCTCTCAACATTTCTCTCTCTCATTTACTCCCTCTCTTTCCTCCCTCCTCCTCTCTTGTCTGACTCTCTTGTCCCATGATATGCCACAGAGAGACACAATTATCCACTTCATTTGAGTCGTGGTGCTAATGGTTGAGACTGGCCTCTTGGGGAGTTTGGGGAAGGGGGGGTGATAGGTAGCAGTAATTGTAAATGGTGTAATGAGTGTGGAATGGCCACAATCTAGCGCACCGCCATTACAGGTGACCCACTCCTGCCCCCCTCCTTCCCTCCAACATCACACGACAACAAGTGAGCACCCCCACCACTACCACCAACCCCCCTCCCCATTCATCCACCCACCCCCTCTCCTTCAGGGTTCAGCAGAGACAGAGGAAATATTAGTCTCACAGACCATTACTCCCAAGTGGTTTGACTGTTGCTCCTTCTTGCCTCGTTCTGTGGGTGGCCCCCCTCCCCTTTTGTTTCATGTTTACCCTAATCTGACATTTATTTTCTGTCCTAACTTTTGTATTTTTCTTAAATGATGAAATTAACCATGTAACTCTGGACTGGTTTTAGTGTGTCTCTTTACAAATGTCTCTTAGCCATGTCATAGCATTGATGCTGAGTGTGGTTTGAAAGAAGAACATGAGCCATCCTTAAACTCGTTAAATATTGTCTTCAATCTTTGACCTGTAGAAGCAAACAGAAGAAGCTGATCACAGTTATTGTTCTTCTACAGTTCCCCATAAGGTTCCTCCACACTTCTTGCGGTCCCCACATGGTTGCTACACATTTCCTGCGATTCCAGCATGGTTCCTCTATTGTTCTTGCAATCCCCACATGGTTCCTCCACATATCTTTCGGTGCTCATGTGGTTTCTGCACAATTCTCGTAATCCCAATTTGGTTTGACTACATTTATTTCGGTCCCCATGTGATTCCTCCAAAATCCTTGTGTTCCCAATTCAGTTTCTCCACAGTTCTTGAAGTCTCCACAACATTTTTTTCTTCAAGTCTTGTGGTCCCCACATGGTTCCTACACATGTCTTGGGGTCCCCAAATGATTCCTCCACTATTCTCGCAGCCCCAACGTTATTTTTCTCAACTCTTATCGGTCCCCATGTGGTTCCTCCACAGTTCTTGCTACACAACAGGGTTCTTCCACAATTGTAGAGGTCCTCACATACATTATATTGGTCCCCACATGGTTCTTCCAAAGTTCTTGCAGTCCCCACATGTTTCCTCCTAAGATACGATATAGCTTAGTTCGTAGACTCTGTAGCTGTGTTGCACTTCTGAGCGGTCACACATAGAGGACTGTAAAGATAATAAATGACTAAACACAGGTTTAAATGAGCCTTTTTCCTTCCTGTCCCTCCCTCAATCACATCAACAGCAGCTGTTTAGGTGGCGGGAAGTAAAAAAAATGAAGGAGGAGGAGGAGGAGGAGGAGGAGGAGGAGCTGTTCCTCTCCGGTGGGCGATGACACCCCAGCACCTGCGCAGAGACAGGTGAGTGAGCGCACTGATGTTCCCCAATTATCACAAGTGACACAGTGTCAGCGAATTACCTCCCTGCTCACTGACGCCTGGAGTGCCGGGGAGCAGCGGGAGGCCCGGTGAACCTCAGGCAACATTCATCCAAGAGAGTTGCCTGGCTGCCTGTGGAGGACCAACACATAAAGACCCACACACACGGTTTCTGTCCCTCGTCATACACACATGATCATACTCTCTTTTTCTCTCTCACACACTCATAGATATTTCATTCCCCGTATTCTGTGTGACTACCTCTCTTTCTCTCTCTCTCTCTCTCTTGCTCACACACACACACACACACACACACACAGACACAAACACACACACACACACACACACACACACACACACACACACACACACACACACACACACACACACACTCCCTGGTGAAGGGTATGTGATAAGCTGCTTCTCATGGATTCCTGCTGTTTTGGAGCAAGTAGGAGCGATATGTGCTCTCAATAAAATTATTCTATTAATTAATTGACCCACCCCCCCCCCCTCACTAATCCACTCCAGCCCAACCTTACTGCCTATTGCAAGAGGTGTCCCTGTCCACGTGTCCTTAATCATTTAGTACTTACTGTATGGTTACTTTGGTTTATGTTCAACAGCACAAGTGTTACAGCAGGAACTCCAGTCCAATTTACCTCATTGTAGTGAATGACTTATTTATCATGCAACTCTTATCAGAACCCTGGCTGTCTCAAATATTAAACATTGTTATTATACATTACCATATTATTACAATATTATACATTGTTTGAGTTTAATCTACTTATGATTCCTTTAATGATGCTTTCACATGCCAACTATCAGGGCATTTGTGAATGCTGTAATCGTACTCTAATGCGGAAAAAACAACCGGTCCGAGACCGCTTGCAAGAGATGGTTGTGTTGTTTGCTGGACATCTGAGCCGATGACAACATAGAGAATATGTTAAATATAGTTATTAAAGATGAACTGGAAGATAACTTTTCACATTGTTCTGAGTCAATGGGAAAGAATTCCTGGCCTTGTACTAAGCACTATGTACTCACAAATGTGTGTGTGTGTGTGTGTGTGTGTGTGTGTGTGTGTGTGTGTGTGTGTGTGTGTGTGTGTGTGTGTGTGTGTGTGTGTGTGTGTGTGTGTGTGTGTGTGTGTGTGTGTGTGTGTGTGTGTGTGTGTGTGTAAGAAGAGGTGTGTGTGAAAGAGGTGTGTGTGCAGGTGAGCACAACTCTTGGGGCCATGCTTAGGTGATTGTTTGCTAACCTGTAGATTTCTTTGATAAGGAAAAGCCTAAGTGCTGCCTTGGTTGTAGCGGCATGCAACCTGTTAAATCATCTTAGAAGTTGCTGGTCAAAAAACTGTGTGCAAGGCGGGTGAAATCGGGTCCCTTTGTTGTTGTGGTTTTGAATGTTCACAATAAAAGACGATCATGTGAAATTAAAATCCAGAAACGTAAAGTCCAAACAGAAGCAGTCCTGAAAACATCCCAGTCAGTACAGTCCAAACTTCCCGAAGATCCTCCGTAGCGTCTTGAATGTCCAAGAGGTGGATTGATGCTGAACTGGCTATGTTTCTCTTAATCTGGTAACTAACGTCCAACATTGCCTTAAGTACTACTAATGACAAGGCAAACCCTAACGGAAAACATTACAAATGCAGCCGATACATAGTCTTGATATGATTTGCGAGATGGTTAAGGTAAGGCATTGACCTCAAATAGTAAGAATAGGTCTCGGCTAGATGGTGAAACTCGAGGTTACGATAGGGTGTCTGGCAGTTAGTGTCACAGGTGATTTCGACTGGATTACCATCTAGACCCAGCTAGCTAGATCCAGACCGCAGCTGAACCAGCCTTTGAGAAGGACCTTTAACAAATGCCTGAATTAATGGAAGGAAAGGTCATCATCAGATTCCACATCGCGCTGCTAAAGTTTCAATACAGATTCGGGTACCGGCTTTATGAAAGATGTTTGCACAAACTACTAGCGTCGGCAGTACTATGATTGTGAGTATTTTTAACTCCTTTTTTGCTTGAGCTGCATCCTTTTTGTTATCCATCTGAATGTTGTAACTGAGGTTATACCCTTTCACTCATCAATACTTCTATGAGACACCAAGCCTGAGCCTTTCAGTGCACAACAGTAAGTAAGAGGACCTTTTACAGTTAACTATTCTAGTTTTACCAGCATGTCAGAGAACTACTGTGGCCTTCAGGTAAGGTAAAACCCCAAAAGGTAAGAGTTTGTTCAGATATTATGTAGGAACATGGCAAACTCCATCAGATATAAAGGGTATATCAATGTAAATATGACGGGTTCATTCTACAGTTACAATTTCTACACCTCAATTTTAGACTGAGAATCCACCAGACTGTGTAGATGTGGAAGAGCCGTCTGTGCTGTGGGTGGGGGAGCGTATTCCAGAATTCCAGCGGAGAAGAAAAGATATGAAGAGCTCTAGGAGATATTTGACTCAGGGTGGGAATCTGGGAGAGGATTTGACAGACTTCATTGCCAGAGAGAGATTTTGTGTCACAGCTGTGCCCTCTTCCCCATTAGCCTGCAGCATCTCTCCTCTCCTTTGTCCTACGATTCCCAGTGGCCTATGCTCTTCCAGTCCAGAAAGGAGAGGAGAGGGGTATGGCTGACAGACATGGATCCCTACACTTGAACTGACTACTATTTAAACACGTATCTAAGGAAGGGTCAGTTCACAGTGATAGAGATTGTAAAACCACAGTCCCATTTTGATATTAACGAGGTATTCAGTGTAATCTTTAAGTGTTTGGTCAGGGGCTCTATTTTTGTGTTGCATTGGCACAGGACTACACAACATTAGATCTGAAATTATACAATAAGACTTAAGCTATGCCGCAAGAGGTTTACTTTCTAGAATGTGTGAACAGTACAACTGTAATATTCAAAAGCTAGAGGGGATAATGTTTAAAAAATAAAAATAAAAATAAATAAAGGCTCCAAGAGCCATAGGCTGAAAGAGAGAACAATTATATTAAGGCTACAAAAAACTCTGCAATATCTAACAAGCCAGAGACATTTCCTTTTGAAAGCTTTTGGCTGTGGCACATTCGTTTGTAATAGCATATTAAACATTTTATAATAGATGTGTATACTTAAACCTCAATATAGACATTATTATTTATTTGTACTCATGTGCCAAAAGGTGTTCTAATTTATCTTATGAAACACATTTGAAACACCCCTTGTTGTCCATTCAGGAAAAACACATACATGTTCATGGGCTTTAAATAGATCTTGGGATCTAGATCTCATTCAAAAAGGAGTTGGTCCCCTAATATATTTAATTGAGAAAAAACCCTGTCATATATACTTACCATAATGCTAAGAAGCTGACTAAGCAGGGGCCCACACTCAAAAAAGCTGACGAATGCTCCATGAGTTTTTAGAAAAAGATTAAAAAAACAGTGACTTTAAAAGAATCAAAATATCCGAACACTGTTGATAACTTGTACTTGCTTTAGTTCCAAGAATTCAATCAAAATGAGAAACACTGTATTTGTCCCACAGTGGGACACACTGGATAATGTTTAACAGTTAATATATAACCTTATATATCATCATATGCTGAGTAAATTCTTCCTCCTCTTAAGCAGAATACACTATCTAAAAAGCCTTTTTGATCAGCTGGTAAATGAATTGTCTGCAAGAGCAGAGAAACTCTTTTGAGACAGGATAGCAAAACAGCTAACATAATAACCTACACAATTTGATGAATTGCTGTAGATTATACTACCTAACATTATAAAGAGGAGTTGAATGATCACAACCTTAACCATCTACAGCAGTACAAGGCAACATGCACATGAATGCAGCAGTCATTATAATGAAGATAATCAAACATAGTAAAACACTCATAGGAGACTTTTTGCTCCACAATTAAAAGTATTTTTTTACTGATCATACTTACATTCTTTGACTTAAGTTGTAAATGCAAGACTTACTTGTTAGGTATTTTTCATTTAATATGAGCATTTCCTGTCAGCTCAGATTTGATTTATGTTTTTTATACTGTAGTATGTGCTCATGTGTTTCATTGTTGGTGTATAGGCCTGAAAATGCTCAATAAAACCTCTTAGCAGAGGACACATTTGTGATACTAAATATCTTGGTGTCTTCTTTTCTATGTTAAATAGTTCTTTAGTCTAACATAAAACACGTAAGTAAAAAACATCCTCATCCTCCCATTTTTTTTTTAAAGGTAACTAGTAATTATAACAGAATTCATTTTTAAAGTAACCCTCAAAACCCCTTAATGTGTTATATGGAATCTTATTAAAATAAATGTTCCGTATAACACACCGGCGATATCTCCCCAGTCATCGTGTTTTCTGCATTTGCCATGAGATAACACAGGTCAAAATCTTCGCTGGAATTATGGGAGGACATTGGGGTCAAATTGGTAATGTGATGAATTTGCGACCGTTTACAAGGCTAATAATAATGTAAAATAAATGTCCCAACATTTCGCACCAATGCATCAAAATGAAGTGTTGCATACGCATAACATTCAACAAGTATTGAACACTGACTCATATTTTGTTATCTCTTCACTCAGCCACTATTTGTAATTAATTTGATATTAAGGTAATCCAAAAATGACGGAAAGTAATCAGGTAATTTTTATATTTTGATGCTCAGATTAGGTTACTAATAACCTTTTTTTCTTTTTTACAGATAACTAGTAATTCTACTGGAAAACCTTTTTTAAGTTACTCTCCCAACCTCAGCACAGAACAAGAGGTTAACAACATACCATCAGATCAAATGAACCACTATCCCAGTCCTCCAGCAGGGGGTGGTATATGCACTTGTTCTGTTCAGCTGGGGCCTTTTGGGATAGACAGCTGAAATGCCAGCACTGCCTACAGAGACAGAAGGATAGAGGAGGGGAGGCAGAGAGAGAGAGAAGGGGGGGGGGGTGGTAGGTCTAAACAACCCAGCAGTATCAGGCATGTAGTCTTAACGGAGTCAGGAGAAGCTGATTGTTATTCAAAGTTCTGTGTGTCAGGGTCGTTAAACGAGTCGATGACAGGGATTTCTACTGCAGCCCGCCGCTCGATCCCTCACCGTACCGGGGGCTCACATCCATCTCAATTCCCTCAACATATGTGTTTGAACAGGAAATAAATCATGGTTCATCATTGGTGTCTCAAAACACTGTCAGTCACTCCACGCTCATCACGGCTTCCTGTTTTCTCTAGGAAGGCTCTGCCTAATTCTATTCTACTCTATTCTACTCTATTCTACTCTATTCTACTCTATTCTACTCTATTCTACTCTATTCTACTGTATTCTATTCTGTTTTTAGGAGACATCTCTAACATCATGCAGGCATTAAATCACCCATCCCTAACATCACCCCCTTTACAGCCTAATCCGGGTTTGGTCAAGTGAAAAAAAACAACCCCCACTGATCCACAGTTAAAGAAATCAGCTTTTTTTTCCTTTTCTTTTTTATTCCAGTGGATTTAAAGTCAGTCATGAACAGTATCAGGCTGGGCCCAGCCGAGCAGAAGCATTCCATAACCCCAACCTTCCCGCTGACCCCTCCCTTGCTTTTAACAACTGCCGACATAGTTTGGCTCTGTTATGTGATCATGCTTGGATGAAATCTGTCAAACAGCTCCCTGAGTTATTAGGCTGTCTGCGCCTGACCTTTCCGCAATCAAAGATATATGACTTAAGGGCTCGGATTTGCCATGGCAACGGCTCCAATTTGCCGCCGTGAGAAAAGGTCTAATTGTTGCAGAAATTTAATGATCTAGCCCCGACATCAGGGGCTGTGAGATTTTATGAACTGTTTACGCTATAATTTTCTTTTGTTAATGCATTCTGCCTTAACCCCTTCCCCGCTGGCTGCCTGCAGGGAGGAGGGGGGAGCACAAGTGTGTGTGTGTGTGTGTGTGGTGAAGTAGGGGGGATTGGGTGAGGGAGGGTGGCGTTGAGGAGGAGGAGGAGGAGGAGGGTGATTTCTGCCCCCAACCTGTTAGCTTGTGTGTCTGGCGCCTCTTTAAAAAGGGCAGTTTTGTCTTTAAGAAAAGCAGCTGCCTGCCGCATTATCTGCTCTCAGCGATGTAGACATCAGTAATATATTCTACAAGGTCAAAGACAACTGAGATTAAAATGTCTAATCAGTTAATTTGTTTTATTGAGAAGGACTGCCGTGTGATTGGACACACAGAGAGATAGAGGCAGAGAGAAGGAAGGAGGGAGGGGGGGAAGAATATGGAGAGATGGAGAGATGGAGGGGAGGAGGTGCTCACATTTGCACATTGGTATTTTGACTGATCTTGATGCAGGGAAATATGGCCGTGCCACTCAGTTATAGCATGTTGATGAAGCTCTGACACCCTTTGTTTTTCTCCCCCGTCTCATCCACTCCTCCTCCTCCCCCCCGTCTCGCCCTCTTTCCCACCATTCGTTTTCAATCTATGGCAGCATTCATACAAGACTGATTTTATTAGTTGCTGAAATAGACTTATATTTTATATCTCATTAAATATTCAAAATAAATTCAGCATATTTGAGCTGTTCATACATATTCAGTTTCTGTAACTAGGATCAGAATATTTTGATTGAGCCTGTACAGCAGAGACATTTTGAATTTCTTTTTGTGTGCAGATAATTCCATTCAGGGGAATGAGTTGAATCACAATTGATCTCGTTGTTTTCTTTCCCCCCCCCCCCACTTACAATTAAATATGGAGGAATACATTTCTATGGATATCGTGGCTGCAGAGGGTATTGCTTTGTGCGGGCCAGCACATCTTTTGAGACTTCTGAGAGAAAAACGTCTCTACATGTATAATGAAGACAGTGGCATGAAAGCATTAACCGCTACATGTATGTTCACTGTGATGAGGGTGTATGCAGGCTGACATGATATGACAAGCATTACTGTAATGACCTTTAATGCCTCATAATGACCTATATCATCGTGGAGGTGAGGAATGTGATGAAGCTCTAATTAATTTCATCAAATAGGAAATGATAATTGGTAATATGTTGCTGTAGCATGCTGCTTTAACAATATGACTGTTACATTGGGCTTCATACAAAGCACTGAATGCATTTCAACACATGATGGCAGGAATGTAAAGGCGGCTCCTGTAGATATGAGACAGAGCGGATAACTACTGGTCAGTCTAATCTGGGGATAAATCTGAAATAATAATGTTAACTATTCATTTCATGTTTATCTTTCCTACTTTATGTTTGCTTGTTCTTATATTTAGTTCATTATATGACGTTGGCATATACTTGTAAAGCTTTTTGAGGTGAAATTCCTACTATAAAGCTCCATACTATATATATATTTTTTAAATCTTGCTTGCACAACTTTACCTCTGTTGTTACTTTTTGCTGCTTTGTATTGTTACCAAAAGATTGGGAAATGTTTTGAGAGTGAAATTATTATGATGCTTTTAATTTTGAAATACAATCTCAAAGTCTTAATCTGGAAACATGGCAGTGGGTTCTCTCCGGGAAGTGCTATTCAAATGTTATAATTGACAGGTAAATCATCAGCAACCATTCTCATATTCGATAGATTGTTTAAAGCTAAATGATCTAAACATCTGAATTTGAAGATGTCATCTTAGTTTTTAGGAGTTTGTACTACAATGAATACAATCTCATTTAAATTGATTTGTATATTTTATTTGTGACTTTACAGCTGGTGAAACTCCCCCGAAGCCTTATTGATATCATATTATAATGTATGTATTGTTAACCTAAATCTGCAGAATAACTAAAGCCGTCAAATCAATTTAGTGAAGTGAGATGTACTGGGGTAGAAGTACTTAAGTAAAGCATATAAGTACATTCCAACGCTGCAAACATGTCAGTCAATACCCATGTGTTTTATACAAGTTTGCATATGGCATTTTGTTTATGGAACATTTGCATGCCCACACACATGTGGAAGAACTCAGAAGACAATAACAATGTGCTCCAGCATGTATAAATAACCCTTTAATAGCAAGCAATCCTAAATAATAATAATATTAATAATTAATTAGCGTTAATTCATCACTTTTATCCTTCCATTTGATTTGAAAGTAAAAGTGTATGGCTCCTCTCTAGTTCTCTCTGGTCCGTGTGGGTGAAAGTGTCTCTGTGAGTGTGACCTCCATTAGGAGCAGCTGAGGAGATCCATCCAGCAGCAGTTTGTTTCCAGAGAGGAGCAGCAATGGTGGACGGCGCCTTGATTTATTAGAACCATGAGCCCGGTGACCATGATGAAGTGCATTTCCTTTTTTAAAAGACGATACAGCTTCATCTGGAGCGGCAGGACGAAAGTTCGAGTTTGGAGGAGAAACACGGAGGGCTGATGATGGAGCAGACTGAGGAGCTGCAGTAACCACAGAGACAGGAAGGATTGGAGAATAGAACAGAGATACATAAGAAAGGGTCGGACAAAGTATGTAGATATTTTACTTAAAGGTGGGGTAAGTTTGAGAAACCGGCTCGAGATACACTTTTTGTTATATTCCATGGAATGCTCTTAACATCCAGATAGCAATGAATATCTTAAGTGCTTTGACAAAAAATCCATAAAAAAATGTCATCTGTGGAAGCCGTAGTACTGTAAAAAGCACGACCAGTTATTTTAGCCGGCCCGGCTAAAATAACTGGATGGTCTACCTGCCTGTCAGCCTTCCATCTGTGCACAAACTTATCTCGTGCCCTCATTGGTCATGTGCGCGTTCGTGTGTGTTGGAGGAGGGGCTCTATAAGGAAGTGGCAGATTTTCTCCGGTCGTGTATTTTCAAATTCTAGCGATCTCGAGCCGGTTTCTCAAACGTACCTACCCTACCTTTAAGTAAAAGCAGTGATACTACACTGTAGAATACTTTGTTACAAGCAAACGTCATGCATTCAAAGAAAAAGTACTACTTTCAAAATATGCTGTACTTAGAGAACCAAAAATAAAAACACTCATTATGCAGAATGACTCATTTCAGAATAAAGTGTATTCATTGGATTATAATAATTGATGCAGTTCATTACTTTAATGTCGCAGCTGTTAAAGGTGGAGATACTTGTAACCAATTTATGTACTGCTACTGAGTTTATATTTTGTATTAATAATTTGAGTTTGTGAAGTCACAAATGACTCTTATATGAAAGCAAGAAGTACAATATGTCCCTGGAGAAGTATAACATACAGCATTTAAATGTACTAAGTTACTTGCCACCTTTGGTTTGAAGTATTTAAGAAATTCAATCTTTTTAAATATTCTGAAATCATATATTTTGTTCCTAAAGCTAACATGGGGATGAGTGTGGTTGCAGGAGGAAATCAAAACAGGGGTAACGTGACGCAGAAAGGGATGGAGGAAAATATGTTTTTAGATGGGACATTGATATTAGACATTTAATCCTGTGTGAGGTTGTTAACACGGAGTAATGCCTCATACTTAAGCAGGAAAACATTTTGGGATAGTCGCTGCCAACCCTTGCAATCATGCAAGGGTTGTGTAATGAAAGCAGGGCTTTACCAGTGCACGGGTGGCATGCTTTTGAAGTGTCTTTGCCATTATTAAAGCCTAAAACATCACAAAAATAAAACTGAAACCCCCGTATAGATGCGGGCTGCAGAGCTCATGTGCCTCCTTCAGCTGGAGTGTAACAAACAGGCTCCCATCCGGAGAAGTGATGGAGTGTTTCTTAAATGAAAATACACCTGTCTTTCGGACAAATATGTGCCACTAATTACCTGTCTAACCTAAATCTCTGGGCGCCAGATGTTGCTAAAACACAGCGAGACAGAGACAAATTGCGCCATGCTGTTAGTAGCCCTGCACGTAAATATAGTCGAGGCTTAAATCATCTTTTCCTTGACCCTGTTAGAGAAGTTGCTCAATGTGATTTTGGAGAGTGCGGCACCTGTAGGAAACTAATTGTAAAGATAGGGTAAAGCGTTGCGGAATCACATAATCTCTCCTCACTCTGTCTCTCGCTGCTCAGCTGGGTCATAAGAAGGATTACATTTTGATCTGTATCCCTGCTTCCAATTCAGATTTCTATTTCAGTTCTGTTGACTCCTCATATCCTCCTCCTCCTCCTTTTGCCAGATGAGAAAAAAATGTGCTTTATGACTTGTATAAAGTGGTCACGGAGCTAGATTCGCAGAGGACGTTGAACAACTTTCCAGGTCTAAGTTACAGTAACCCAGTTAGAAGCCTTTCACACAGCACTCACACTCTCCATGCACCCTCCTTCTTCTTCTTCTCCTCCTCACTTTTCTTTTCCCCATCTTCTCACCTCACATCTCTCTTGCTCTTTGCAACAAACTCAATATACATATGAGGCATGCACGGTAACATGTATCTGTCTTTCTGTGTAAAGAAAGGGTAGACAAAAGTATCCTCTGGTATAAGACCCCAGCAGGAGGAGTCCCTTTACTTCTTTGTCACATCAAACTGTTTTTGCTGCTGACCTTGCAGCTCAGGCAGGTAATGGCTTCTGGATCACTGAATGTGTTAAAGCGGCTCCGGGGCCCGAGGGGTCAGGAGGCCCCTAAGCCAGGGCCTTTGTATAAAGTAACTGTTGTTCAGTCAAAGAGCTCAGTTGAATGTAAAGATACACAGAAAACAATTGAAGCAGAATAGATGTGAAGGTGCAGTTTTCCACCACACCAAGCAGAACTTGGAGTTGGGTCAGCATGGTTATCAAAAAATGGCATTCCCATACATCAGGGGTGTCCAAACTACGGGCCGGGGGCCAAATGCGGCCCACGGACAATTTTGAATCGGCCGTCACTCAGCAAATAAAAAAGTATAATGACTTAAGTATAATAAACTTCTGCTTGTCTTACATTGTACTTCTTAAATATATATATGTTCAAATATACACAGTATTCATGTGTTAATAAGCCCAATTTTCAAATTAATTTCAGTCAATTAAAGTTGAAGACATGTTCTAACAAATCTAAGTTGATAAGAAAAAAGCCCAATAACAAATGTACATAACAACCTTGAAATGTACCCTTCATATTTCCTCTTATTATCAGCAATCTGAAGCTTCTGTTTTAAGGAATGAGCTGCCAACACAATAAATGAAACCCTCTGGAGAGCTGAGAGCTGTTTTATTCTTAAAGCATTTAAGTATCAAGCATACTTTACCTACATTGGATTGACTTTTCCAACTTATAACAGAACTTATGAGGCAATTTACCTCTAGGGAGTGGCCCAGCCATTCGTATATATTTCTGTATGTGGCCCTCGGTAAAAAAAGTTTGGACACCCCTGCCATACATGAACCATTTGACCATGTTTTGAGGGAAAATCTGAACATTTTGGTGGATGATTGGGAAAAAAAAGAAAAAAAACACACCTTCACTCAGCTACTGTATTAGTGGCAAGTGTGAATACAAAGTGTATGAGTAGCACATTTCATTTGAGCCAATGCAGTTTTTAATGTGTTTTTCGCAGTTTTGTTCTGCTTAACAATGTAATTGTCACAGAAAGCAGAGCAAGGCGGACACAAATACAGGACAGAGAAGCACTTAACAGAAAAAAAACATTATTCAAAGTTTAATCCAGACAGGGCAAGACTTTCGGACGCACATTGAACGTTCAAGGACATATAAAAAGGAATCAATAGAGACTAATCAGAAAACCAGGACTTAAATACAGGCTGAAACTCATGAGGCTCCCCTCATGAGTTTCAGCCTGTATTTAAGTCAGGTGACTGCAGGCCTGATGGGGAACAGGTGAAACCAATCAGGCCCTGACAGACCATCAAAACAGCTGGGGAAAACATCAAAGACAGGAAGTAAAAACAAACATGACACAGGGGGGAAAACCTTTCAAAAATAAAACAGATATCAGGAAACTTAAAAACTATAGGATCATGACAGTAAGAGAGAATGAAATTAGGTGGATGAAAACTCATACTGCCAAATGAGGTCACAATTCTTCCTATTTAAAGTTATTTGAGGTTTATGTTATATGGCTTACCCATTGGATCAGAATAAAAAACATTACCTTTAGAATCCTGATGTTGCCTATTGCCTACTTTGACTGAGAAAAGGAATTACTACCCTGACTTTGACCTGAAACCTCACTATGGATGGGGTCAGAGAAAGACTCTCCCCCTTTATTTTAATAATGTGACTGTTCTTTTAATATGTGTCTGTTCATGCTGTAAAACTGTGAGGTCTGTATTCAAACTCGCACACATTTACTCTTTGCACTTGGCAAATGAAGTGCCTCTGCTTGGTCTTCTTCTCCTCTCTCTTAAATCCTCTTCTCCCTTCCCGCCATGCTCACGTCTCCCTGTCTTTCCCGACTGTCCGTATTTGAATTAGAAGTGAAGGGGTAATAATAATAGGGGCACCACAAACATCCATGTTCGGCCCTTCCTTAAAGGACAGGATAATGAGACAGAGTTACTATTTGCACAGCGTAATGTGTGTGTCTCCAGACGCTGTTAAAAGACACGTGGGCCTCTCTCTGTCAGCCCTGGTGAGAGGTGGGGTGGGGTGGGGGAGGGGGTGTAGAATCAAACAGAGCTGGCATTTTCAGTGTTATTTTGTACCCCCTCATATAAAAAACAGCCTTTTCCAGCAGCAGTTCTGGAGCAGATTCAGGCGGAGGTTTTCGCATCGGGGTTAAACTCATTGGTGCATCAACCTGCCAATCTTAATCACAGATATCCAATATGCAGCAAAGGTAAATATGTCCATTAAAAGCCCCCCAGAGGCGGGATTATAAGCGACCAGCAGCCTATGAAATGCAGATTTGCCCATTCAGAATGCTACACACACCACTCTCCTGTGTGATATCAGCCATGAGCGCTCATTCTAATTATTTGGGCAAATGTACTAATTAGCTATCAGGTCCCCCCCCCCATCCTCACTTATCATCCTCCCCTGACATCTTTTGTATTCAAAATAGGTTCCCACTATGGTTGGAATTTTTCAGGCCATCAGCAAATATTTACCAGTTCCATCTCATTATGTTCCGGGCTAAAATGCTGGCTATGAATATCTTAAGGCCCCTGGTACACGGCATCTAAACTTTGCCTTGACCTTTTACTGCTGGCCGCCCGCGCTGGCAGCCGAGCCGCAGTTTGTACATGTAGGCACACATGCACAAACCCGCATGTACGCACTCCCACAGTATCTGTCTCATCATGTCTCAGTGCTGTTTCGCTGTAGACTTAAGACTAAAGCAAAGTGATGATTATGCACATGCACCTTCCTCTGCATGGTTAGCCCCGCCATCCCTGCCTCCCGCTCTGATCAATCCATTAACTTACATCCTGTTGTATATATCTGGTTTAGCACGATCAACGGAAATGCTGACAGCCCTTATTTCTTCTGCTTTGGCGATTAGCAACTTGGTCCTTGTCAATACATCGTAATGAATGAGCCAGATAAATGCGATTTGGGGGCATAATCATTTTTTTGTGATAGTCTGATATTGCTGGTCTGCATTTTTGCTTAAAAAGCAAAGTGATTAATCAATAATTAATTTTGAAGCAGGGGCACTGATAGAGGCAAAACGATGAAAACATTTGCCATAAATCTGCACTTTATTGCTGGTGCTATTGAAGGATTCGTGGCAAGTATGTTGTGAGCATTTTCTGTATGGTTTGCAAAATGGCTGAGAGCAAATATTCATGTGTCTTATTTACTGCCAAATGTCTTTTTATGCGAGGGATATTTGTGTACTTATCAATTTTATTTCAGCTGGGAGCTCATCTCTGCAAAGTCTGATGGTGGTAAGTCAGCTGCAGGATCACAGGAGTGAGGGTGCGGTGGATATTAGAATATATAATCCTCTTTCATTAAAGGATTTTGGGACCATGCCCTGTATTCTTTGGGACTACTTAACTGGGTGTCACTTTGTAGGTGCTCACCTGCATGTTTGTAGAGCATTTTCAATCAATATTAAACCTAAATATCCTCTTTAAGGTATCAACTCCACCAGCATGGGATTCCTTTGAAATAAAAGTTGGACATTTTGGGAAGTATTTGATATCTAACGGCCAACAGTGGGGATGCCCCCTCACCTTCTGTTTGAATAGAAGTCTACGAAAAAGTATTCTACTTCCCGTTTAATTTATTATCCCACTAAAAATGTTTCCAAAATGTTTATGGCCTCGATCAATAGTTAAAAGTCGTCTTCAATACAGCGTGATGTTCATTTGTATTTGCTTTAGGGTATAGCTACTTCTTGATTGACAGGATCACATACCACAGAATTGAAAGGTAGTGTTGTCCTTGTTTTTGTCTAACAACTTACAGATAGTTTTCACCAAAAATACAAATGTTCAACTGTTGGTTGTACCTTGGTCCATCTTCTTGGCCTCTTACTTTACTTCTGGTTTAAAAAAAAAAGAGTTGGCAATGGCCAAAACACCAAACTCAAGGCTTCAAAACCGTAATCCACAAACCACTGGGTGACATCACGGTTCCTGCATCTACTTAACATCTATGAATTTAACCTGATTTATCTTGTTAACTACATCGGACCATCAAATAAGTAAAAAAAAAGAACAGGTTGGTTTTTCAAGGCCTTTCAAAGAAACCTTTGAGTTTTGGGTTTTCTATTAGTCAGATTTGACATTGATATACAGATATATGTTTTAGTTTTGTCAAAGCGAAGCTTGCTGTTTCTCCCTCTTTCAGTTCTTATGCTAAGCTAAGCTAATTTCGTCCAGGATATATGGATATTAGAGTGGTGTATATGTATATTATCATGAAACTCTTAGCAAGAAAGTAAATATATGGAAATTGTTCTTTTAATATTAAACACTCATTACATAAAATCTCATTGCATACACAATCTTTGCTAAACTTAATACCATTTTGAGATATTTACTAGCTTATCTTTCTGCTTCATAGACACATCTCTGACTCAGAATCCAGAGTTGCAAAACAAAAAGGGTTTTAGCCCCAAAAATATCCCTTTACATCATCGTAGATGTATAGAGGTGTGTGTGCGAGTGTTAAAAGGGGACAATGGTGTGAATTTAAAGACAATGCTGTGTGCTTGCCAGCGCTTTGATGCTGAGCCAAGCGCCATCGTTCCCAGAGGTATTTACCCCCGTCTCTTCCTACCACATTGTTAAACACTACCTCTGTACGTTTTTATAACACCATTGTTAAGCTCAATAGATTTTTATTTGGCTGCTTTACCCCTCCCTGCCTCTCTCGCTCTCCCGGATTCTTTCTCTCCGGCTGGCTGTGTTTGTGTGTTTGCATTGCCCTGTCCTTTCACCT
Source organism: Trematomus bernacchii (assembly GCF_902827165.1). Classification (NCBI taxonomy): domain Eukaryota; kingdom Metazoa; phylum Chordata; class Actinopteri; order Perciformes; family Nototheniidae; genus Trematomus; species Trematomus bernacchii. Next base: position 2,067,740 of record NW_022987998.1, on the reverse strand, counting down.
GGAAGTGTCTAGGTGTGTATTTATAGTTCCTTAGACAGCAGACATGAGACCCAAGACCAAACATCCTCTTCCTCTCTGGAAATCGCAGAGACTGGAACAGCAAAATGTTGACTCTAAGATGTCTTGTGTCTCTCCTTAACACAGTCTCTGGTTTTTGTGTTCAATGGAGACACCCTTCATTGTTATTTATAATCCTATATCAAATCATTGATTGTTATAAATATATTTCTCTAGTCTTATGTCTCATAGAGAAATTCCCAAATGTTTGTTCTACTTTTCCATAATTTAACTTTAAACCAATGTCACAACTTGAGGAGTTTATTTTTGTTTTCAACTGCTTCAATTGAATAACATCCCACGCTGGTAATATTTATACATTTCCTTATGTTAAATAATAATGGATTTTTATGAATCAGAATAAGAATTGCTTTTTTGTCCCACAGAGGTGAAATTCACATTGTTACAGCAAAGAGACAATATAAATAAATAGATAAACAGTATTTGATAAAATGGCAAGCACACAATAATAATTAAAAAAAATTCAAATGAGTAAATATTCCTTGTACAAAAGCCCAGATGGTGTTAGCAGAATACACATAACTACAGTCTAAATATATAGTGTTTTAGTGCGCAGTTAAAAAGCTGCTAAAACAAAGATGAACTCAGAAGTTATTTTTAATATAAATATGTAAATAGACATCAGGTACAAGGTTTGTATACATCTTAGTACACACACATGCATTGATGTGTGTGATGCTCACAAAGAGAATAATGCAGCTGGATTGTTGGAAGGCAATTTTGAGTTTTAAACAGTTTTTTTTCAAATTCCTATTGAAACCACTTTTTTTTGTATTTATATATATATATTTTTTTTATATATTTATATTTGCAACTTGTTTATGTATGCACCATTATTCACCAAGGCAAATTATTTGTATATGTAAACCTGGTTCTCATTCTGATTGTGACAATAAAAGCCATGGCTGTAAGGTTTCATAAATACACAAGGTAACAAAAAAACAAATACATTTAAAGACATTTTTTTAACAGCACGCACCTGGAAACCCTGTAGACATTAGTGCCAAAGTAAAAGCTGTGAATACCCAACTGTAATGTTTTCAGCATTATATTCAGGATTACTTTTAAAGTGTCGACGTCTCATATTCTGAACACATTAGACTTTTTGAGGCGAATGTCAGACTTCAATGTTCCAATAGGCCCAACGCTCGATGACGCTTCGGGAAGGAGATATCGTAAGTGAGGGTGGAAAAATAGATGGATCGAGGAGGAAGGGTGAGTTTGAGAGCAGAGGGAAAGAGAAAGAGAAGAAAGTGAGACAGGGGAAAGGAGAAAGGTGGTTGTGCTTCAGCCATCTGTTGTGTGTTCCCCAGCAGCAGCAGCAGCAGCAGCAGCAGCAGCAGAGCAGAAGAAGGTGAAGTCTGTCCACATCCATCCTCTGGCCGCACATCACAGGCCGCCATTGGCCCAGTGTCGGCCCCTCTGTCTCTCTGTGTGTGCGAGCGTGTGTTTGTTTGCGAGTGTGTTTGTGTGTGCATTATGTGGCCAGCTTCGACCCCAGACACGAGCTGCTCCGGCTGATTTAATGAGAAGGGCTGGGTTGCCATGGCTAGGGCAGACACTGTCTCTTCCTCACACACACACACACACACACACACACACACACACACACACACACACACACACACACACACACACACACACACACACACACACACACACACACACACACACACACACACACACACACACACACACACACACACACACTGTTCGCCATGCCCATCCGATTCCCTACGGTCGTGTCACTCCCCACCACAATCACACACGCCTGTCGAAACTTGGAAAGTAAAAAAGTATAAAAATGGGAAAAATAAATCCTGGTAGCGTCAACATTTTCTGCATTTTCGCGTCTTGGTGTAATTTGGAAGAATGAATGGGGGCAAAAAAACAAATAATGCTAATGTGCGCGTGTATGAGAGATTTGCCCGGTCTCTCGCCTGGCCAGCGAGTGTGGCAGTGTTTTAATGATGCATCTGCTTGTGTCAAATGATTCTGGGCACATGGCTAAACCCAGGGCTGCTGGCCCCTTTGATGTCACCGTGCACACACACACACACACACACACACACACACACACACACACACACACACACACACACACACGCACACACACACGCACGCACGCACGCATGCACGCACGCACTCACGCATGCACGCACGCACGCACACACATACGCGCGCGCGCTATCCTGCTATTACTTCTGCATGCACCTACACACCCCTTCACGTACACACATGCACAGCCCCATACAGCTATGTACCGGGCAGCGGTTCACTCGGGCCCCTCTGGTGCTGTGGTGGCTGGTTTTAATGTCCCTGCCTAATGATCTGGCAAGCGTCGAAAGGTAAATGATAATTTGCTTTAAGTGGAGCCTTTAGGCGGAAAAGCCTTGTAGGGCTTAGCTGTCTCCCTGACATGACAGTGTTTACCACAAGCAGCCCACGACTGATTTCATTTCAAATATGATTCCTTTATGAAAATCCATGGGATCGACTGACTCTGCTGACTGCTGCACGAACAGACATGCATCTGCATTTGTGTGCGTTTCTGAGAGATCCTCCATGAAGGCGTCTAGGAGACGATTGAAGACAATTCAGTTGGAGATGGTGGACGGTGAGAGCAGCAAGAATTACCCACAGAGGAGAAAATCACTCTTTTTCTTTCAGCGGGAATGATTTTGAGGCTGTGAAAGCACATTCTGAGGAAACAGCGCGAACATCCAGCCTTGGTGTCGTGTCTCTTTGTAGGAGAAATCTGGACAGTTTCAAATGAGTTTCTCATCACTAAAAAGGAGACTCATTATCACGCTTGTATACTCTGCGTTCTATTCTTCATCAGGCTTTGTAAGCACAAAAAGTGCTAAAGCAGTTTTTTTTTGTTGGCCGATTCTCCTCACTTGTAAATCAGTCAGGAGTCAGTGTAGAAACTGCTGAGAGTAAATGTCTCAACACCACGACATGTTTGGATCGGGACAGCTTTCTATGTTCTGCATTCAAGCAAAACTTGGAAATTACATTTGTTGTGCCAGATGCCCAAACTTCAATTTGAAGTATGTGGTTAAATACTTTTGTTTATCAACCATCGTAAGTGGTGGAAGGCAAAAGTTGAATGGGAAATAATGTACACTACATTTATTTTAAAGCTTTGGTTTCTAATCTATACGATTTTGCATAAAAAAATAAACTTAAGACATAATGCATTGCTTAAGATTTGACCAGTGGCAAAACTGTTTGTGGTAAAATGATATTTATAAAAGGTTGGAAAAGAAAGTCCTAAACATGAATTGTTTGTGTTTTATTTCTTCGTGATATACTGCTTCATGCAACACAAATTTAAAATCTAAAATTGTCATATATATAGTAATATATCCAAATATAGGGGGGTGTGGGAGAGAAACTCCCTCTGGAGGGAACACAGGGATTTTAGCCTTTGCAGACCATTTACATGCACACAAACCTATAGATCACACTACAGGAAAGGGAAACCCCCCAAAAGTAGGATAGGTCCACTTTCAGTACATGTTGCTCATAATACTTCTGTACTTTGACCTAAGTGAGATTTTGAATGTTGGACTTGGAGTGAAGTATTTTGAAATGAATATGTTGGCACTTTTACCTCTTCCACCACTGAAAAATATCTCTATAAATGAGACACAGACCCAAAATTGCCCTGCAACTACAACTTCTAAGTTGTGAAGCGATGAACTGATCTCAGACACGCAGATGTGAATCAGACTAACAGGAGCACAGAGCGTGTGGAGGAGGTGAGAGTAAACATCAAAGAAAGGTGAGGAAAGGAGAGACGGGGAAGTAAAACAGAAGGCGGTGTGGAGTGTTTGACAGCTGATCAGAACACGTGGCTGTAGGGGAAGTCCTGTCCCCTCCTGCCTCCTACTTTCATCCTTTCCCTTTTTATCCCCCTTTACAAGTCCTCCTTCATCCACTCCTTCTCCGTTTGTATTCTTCTTCCACACGTCTTTCTCTCCTGACTGAAATATTGCATATTCAGAATCATATTTCACACATCCACACTCAACCTCTCAACGCCTTTACCATGTCTTCGCTACTGAAAGATACACTTGTTACACAGAATTTGATCAATTTGGCAACTTTGTTCACTGTCATCACAAAAGTAGTAGTCACACCTAAAGGCCACACATCAATCTATGTTTTTCTATACTTTTTTGTAATGTATCTGTCTTGGCCTTAGTGTGTTAGGGCCTTGATGCCCAAAAACGTAGTTTTAACTCAATTTAAGTAATGGTGAATTTTGTTAATACATTTTGTTTTAAAATGTATCTTTCAATGCAGATTATGCTAACATAACAGCAGAATTCCCTGTGAGTAATGTTTTTGCACTCTTTTTAGACACCTATCATTTATACACAACATTAAGGATTTAGGTTTTATTTTTAAGCCCCTGAAAACATAAAAAAAAGTCCTCCCTCTTCTTATATTTATGAATGAACAATGAACTGAATAAGCAAAAATTACAATTTACAAAAAACATAAAAAGATATGATATAAATAATTGAATAACCCGACCTGACAGTTGATCCCTAATCATCAAGTGAAATATCTGTTGAATTTGTTGATTAAGAAAAATATCACTGACTAAGTAAGCAGTTGAATATTCAATAGTTAAGCATAATGACAATCATTCCCTCACAATCAGCCTTCTGTGGATTTGATTTAGTACACAACCAAACATGGTCAAAGAAACAAGAAAAACTAAATAAAAATTGGTATTGCAAAATCAAGGAAAACAAATGAGATTGAAGAAAATTACAACAAAAAAAGAACAAATTAAACAAATTTGTTCAGACGGATAGAAATAGGAGAGAAAAACAACAGATAGACAGAGTGAGAAAAGAGACAGACATGTGATCACAACACAGATAGGATGTCACTCACTCACTTTATTTCTATAATGCCGACTTGTCACTACCTAAACTATTCTCTCAGTCAACTGTCAGTCAGTCAGTCACTTCCTTTTTGATCCCAGCAGAAAAAGAATTCACACGGGTATAAAGAACTGAGAGACTGTGTGAGAGCCAGGTAAAGAGGCCCTGTTATGCTGTAGTATGTTATATATGTTTCTGTGCATGGAAATAGTCCGCAAAGGCTAAAATCCCTATGCTCCCTCCGGAGGGAGTTTCTCTTCCATACACCCCCCGTCCTTTTGAGAAAATGTAAGGCATGGAGTCATGTCACAGTAGAGGCACTTAATACAAATATGAACCTGAATATGAGCAGAATAGGGCCCCTCTAAAAACAGAGAAATGTATGTGTAATTCTAATTTGACACTAATGTATTCTTCAGGAAATGTAGGATGTAATAGCTGGGATGAGCTTTTCCAAAGTAGAGATATTTATACCTTTTCTAAATCATTCTAGTAGATGTAACATGATGATTTCTCCAGGAGTGTAACAACTGTATCTCTTATCTTTTGGACGAATCCTTTTAAAAAATGTCTTGACAAAACATCCTGGGTTATCCTTTTTATCTCTTTACTTGTCTTAAACTGGTGGGAAAAAGGCATGCTTTTAAGAAGGGTTGCTGCTAAAGTGATGGGAAATGTGATTTGGAGGCATTAGCAGTACATGTGTATGGCTGCAGTAGCCGCGGGGAAAGGAGATGCTGTTGCCTTAGCGGCTGATTTCTTCCTGCTAAGGGCGAATCGAGGGGAGGCCCTAGGGGCACACAGCCTCGGGAAATGTCTGGATATCTCTTAAGAGGCTGTTTCCCCCCAGCTGTAATGGAGTGTGGAACATAGAAAAACTGTGTATCTGTAGCATAAAGTTCACTTCATGATCACTTAACTGTGAGATCAGGAGACAGGCTCTGCATACTGTCTGCACACGGTGCCTTACGTATTGCATTTAGGGGAAGTTTTTGACATGAAAAAGAAGTTAAAATACAGTTTATTTTATTTTATAATGCTGATTCTGTGTCAAAACATTTACATTTTTCATTCAATTAGTTTATGAACAAAGTGTTTGAACATTCACATTCAATCGAAATATATTTTTTACAATTTAAATGAACCACCTTTTCCTGATTCAGGCGATTAAAATACTCACAGAGCAGCACGCTGGTTTGTCTTCAAATGTGCACTCACACTTAATGAAGCTTCAAAACCATTTGGGTTCTATATTTCCTATAATTTGTCCAAAAGTATATTTTCATGTCAAACGTGCCTAGGATATGCCAACTGCTTTGAAATCCCCCTCTCCCCAAACAAAAAGTCTTGATACATCACTCTTTTGTGTATGTGTGGTCTGTGAGTAAGACATCGTCAGGGTTATTTTCCAAGACTGGACTAAATTAATCCTCAAACACAGAAGACATTATAAAACTTTAGACATACTGAGGCCACACATACACAAGTATTACACAAATAAATAAAATAGCTTTTTGTATTTGTGTTGTTGCCTTTCAACCACATTAAAACCGGGTTTTAGGTTACCGAATACATAGCTTATGTAAAACCCTGACCAGAATGAAAATTTTTAGATACACAGTTAACATGTTAACACAGGATTTCTTTAACGTTAAAGTGTGTGCCGTTATCTCCATCGTGAGGCATCACCAATGTTGGGACATGATATGCAACGGCAGCATAGATACATCCATAAACGTTGCATGCTCATAAGAGGCTAACAGGATTTTGTACACATTAAAGTACAATTACTCCTCCACTTTGTAAAGGAACAGAGGCTTAAGAATACATATATGACTAGGCCATATCCCACAGCACAGGAGCTTTCACACTACACATAGTAAATGTATCCATCATTCATTTAAAAAATGTGACTTTAATGACAGATCATTATGCATACAAGTGGTGGACTTCTCCTGAACTCAAAATTGTTTTTTCTTTCTTCCAGCTGCAACATTCATTAATTAAGTGAAAGTTTTTTGATAAACACTTCTGCTGATGGCAGACGTTTTGCTGGTGTGTATGTTCTGTCTGTGGCCTCCGCCCAAGTCAATTAATTTAAAGACATGGACCAACTCCGATTGTGTGGGACCCCTGCTTTGATTTGCTATTTTCCTTTCTTCGCCATCCATCTTTGATTCCTGGGCCGATCCGTCTCCTCTTGCACACAGCTGCCTCCTCGCTTGTTGTTCTTGGCACCACATCCGAAAGTCCTCCAGCCTTTCTGCGGTCCCCTCAAAAACAAGAGGGACATCAAAAGGCTTTCGCAGGGCTCTGTCGACATGAACATCTCTGAACCTTCCTTGTCTCTCAGACGGAGAGTGGAGTCGGGCTGAGTAGGGTGGTGGATGCCTCAGACCCCCTTTGGCTCTTTGTGTGTAAATGCGACAGAGGAGGCTAAGGGCCCTCTCCTTTTCCAACTCAAAGAGCCCCAAGGTTAAAGCTCAGCCACTGATCCCCTTCCAGCAGCCACGTTCCTTCTCTGCCTTCTTGTGTCTCATTCCATGCCATTCCATGCCATGCAACGCCATGCTTTCCCTTGCCATTCGTTGTTGGCGGACACAAACAGGTGCTGTTAGTCTGACCTCCACTCTATGGAGAGATTATACACTTAGCAGACTCCTCCCTTCTTGTTAATGAAACCCATTCCAAAATCCTCTCCTTGCTTTCTCTTTGTCATTTGTAAATGTCACATTAATTTATTTAGCAAATCTTTAAATAATCAGATTTAATGTTTTTTTTGTATGTATAATAATTAGCATTATAACCATAGACTATATATTAAAAGTACCTGTTCTGGCTTTAGACAAACAATTATTTGCATAAATTAAACTAAGAAACAAAACCCCAAAAACTGGACTACCAAGTTCTCCATACTCAAAAAGAAAAAGAAACAAAACATCTTAAACCAAAGTCCATTGAAGACTGCTTAGTCAGGCAGCAAAAAAAGGAAGGAGCTTCCTTCTCCTCCAGCCTTCCTTATGTATCAGTTGGCCGTGTCTCAATTCAGGGGCTGCACCCTTCGGAGTACGCAGCCTACGCGGTCCACGGAGGACCCAGCCCACGTAGACTTGGTAGGCTGGACCGAGCGGCCTACGAAATGAGACGGTCTAGCCCAGTGGTTCTCAAAGTGGGGGGCGCGCCCGGGGGCGCGAGAGACCAGGAGGAAAAATGGTTATTAAAAAAAAAAAAAAAAAAAAAGATTATGCATTCGAGAATAATATGATACAGTACTATTACGTCTGGGTCTCTGTGTTTCATTAAAGCTCGGCTCTGTGTGTGTGTGGAACGAGCCATTTTGTGTGCACGAGCGAGAGAGAGAGAGAGCGCACCGGTACCGGAGATCGTTGTTGTTAGCTTCTGGTGCTAGCGAGCTACGCTAACGGATATAAGGAGTTTTTTCAACAACAAAGTGGAGGAGAGTCTTCTCCTGTCAGACTGAGAGACTCAGTGAGCTAAAGGACTCTCTCAGTGTTATCTCAGTGGGTCTCAAATGTTTTGGTCACCATTAATGTAAACAATTATTTCCGAGGCACACGTTTATATGATCATTATAGTTATAAAAAAATAAGAGAATAAATGAAAAACAGGTATGAAATACTATATGACAGTAAAACAAGAATAAAGTTTAAAAGGGTGATTTGTAAAATATCCATAAAAAAAAGTAAATCTGTTTACAGTTCTGTTTCATATGGGTGTTGAGAGAGGTATCCATAGATCTCTTCATGTTGCTCTCAAAGTGCACCAGATTGATGCTTTTAACTTCAATATTTAAAAAAAAATCTTCCCGGGGGTGGTGTGTGTGACACACCACCTATAAAAATAGCACTTTACCCCTGCTTACACGTATATGCCGTGAGCTGATTATCGAGCCTTCATTGTAACAGTCGCGGGTACATTGTGTATTTGCGTGGGGATTGTTGCAGTAGAAAATTCAACTGTAGCGCCCGGTACATTAATGGGAAACCCTAAATGTTTGAGCACCCTCTATGAAACGTCAAGCTACCCCACAGCACCCCCAAAATAAATCTCTGGCGCCGCCACTGAGCCTGACTATTTGTATTGGGGGGGCCCGACTTTTTTTTTTCTCCAAAGGGGGGGCCTGACAGAAACAGTTTGAGAACCACTGGTCTAGCCTAAGGAGCGCTTCGTATTTACTTCACGTGATACGCGCTGTTCGGTTGCGCTGCTCCAGCAGCCTGCCAGCAAATTAGCTTACAAGCTAACTCAGCTGAAAAGGATCCAGAAACGTTACTTTTAGTTTTTTACTTTAACCATTTTTTGGAGATCACCGACGGCGATGAAATAAAGAGAACCATGGCCAGGTAATTAAGATTAAGCTGTTCCTTTAGCCCCCAGTAATGTTACATTAGTAAGTTAACAAGTCAATTATATATAGGCCTAGCTGATGTAATTTAATCATATTATTTCATATTTAAAACAAGTCTTCATTTTTCTGTACTAATAAAACAATATGTTTTTTTAAATGAACAAAAGCATGTTGTATAGATTGATTATTACAATAACAATATTCGTTTTCTAATCTTAATATATAGCTGTATTATAACAGTTTATATTCTTCTTCTTCCCCTGAACCAGCCCAGATGATGTCCCACTGACTCCAGGTCAGCACCTCCAGGTCCAGCACCACCGTGACCCCCCGCTTTGCTGAAATACACAATTAAACATTTTCTATGACCTATTTTTTGTATTAATAAAATTAAACTGAAGACAGTGTAATGACCTAGAGATATCCTATTATTCCACTGCGTATGTACACATGTTGTAAATAATGGTTAAAACCTCAGTAAATTAAATAAACAATGTATTTAACAATTAATATTTTAATTTAATTTTGTATTTTCATCTTATCACAAAGTAGAGGTAAGAATATATCCATCCTCTCTCTGCAGCTTCATGTCTTTTATTATTATAACTTTCATCATTGAGACAGAGGAAATCAATCATGTTATTTAACATCATCAGCAGTAAAACAAATATCAGCAAAAGTGTGTTTATGGAGTTATGTATGTTATTTGTATTGTATGTGCAGCAAGTATATAGAAGCAGCTGTTTGGGGAATCAGACAGATTCAATATACTCGTTAAATATCTATTAAAAGAAAGGACACACAAAATCAAATTCTGAAACTAAGTAAGCAGAGGTCTGGGTGGAGGATGTTCCTGATCGCCGTTTTGCTTTCTCCAGCACCTCGGGGTGTCCAGGTGGATGGAGCTCTGTCCTGATGATTTGCCGTGCACTTTTCAGATTAGGGGTCCTTCTCCAGCAGATCCATTTCTCCAGAATTGTCCTAATCACAGAGAAAAACAAGAGAAAGAGAAAAAAGTTAAACACAGGGTTGCAAAATTATTATTGCAAAATGTAACTCTAAGCATTTCAGACGAACAATCCCTTAAGGATTATTTAAAATTATATACCGTTTTGACAGCACTGCAAAAACAAAAATAAAAAAAGGGCCTCGCATATGACGCACACCTGCACACCTGTTAGCCTGTTCCACAATTCTTCGTTTTCCGAGGCTAGGAAGGATTCTTGCCTCGCTTCTGAAGCAAGTGACTCGGAAGACATGTGCTACCAAGCAAGCGTCCTCGACATTGAGAAATACCCACGGCGAATGGCAGATCTGGAACACCTGAGCTAAGGCAGAGCCAGGAGAAGATCAGGAGCACCTGAGCTAAGGGAGCAAAGAGGAGAACAGAGGAAAGACAGAAAATGAGAAGGGGCACCGTGTAAAAGGAACCATATTGACATGAAGGAAAAGATTAACCCTAGTTACGGTGTCCGACAGGTGTAACGCAGTACTACGGCCCAAAACACTTACATTAAGAGAAACACGCTTTACTTTCAAAACATTTTGCAATTATAAAAACAAATGTGCCAAAACAAGTGCCAATGAAGAAACATCTTCACCAACTTGACGAGACATGCGCAGCTTTTAATATAAGCACTGCATAAATTAAATGCTGCAAATACAAAATGCTTCAAGAAGCTCAAAACACAACAGAAACGGGGACTCTAAAAACTGATATACATATAGGACCGGAGCGCTTGTGGCCGTTTGGGGATTCTAAAGTTGGCCAATTCTCTCTCTCGCAGAGTTAGTCTGTTTCATATTTCTTATTGTTTGTCAGTATATTTGAAATGACTAGGTTAGCTAGGTTAGCAAGCTAACTTACAGCAGATCTGCAATAATATCAGAAGGAATCATGCCATCACATTGTTACAATAAGCAAATCAAACTTAAGTTTTAGGGTAGTTTTCAGTGATAGTTGGCCAATTTGATAATCCCTAAATGTCACCAAGCACTCAGGTGCCAGCTGTGTGCAACACTTCAACGCGTTTGCACCTATCGGCCACCATACATAGTTGTTAACAAATAACATATCCCATTTGCATTGTTGATTATCAGAACAGAACATCATATTTTTCAAGTTTCCATTAACCTTTCTGCACAAACAGTTAACAATATTAAGCTTACATTTAAAAGAAAAATTGTGAATATAAATAGTAAATGAGTCATCTAAAGGAAGCAATGGTGTCAGAACTGAACTATTGTTTAATTAGTTTCATCAGAAAAATAAAGCAAACCCTCATTTGAGAGACCTCTTTAAATGAACTTTTAAATGAACTTGGTCTTTTAAACATATTTTATATCACCCTGTGTTTACCAATACCCCACTGCTGAATTCTAAGTGTTGTCTTGAAAATACATCTTATTACTGTAAGTCTGGTGAAAAGGGTAGCTTATTCAAAGACACATGTGGCCAAACTTTGCATTCTGTTGGTTATTTTTTTGCCAAATAAATATATTGTTTAAGAGTATTCCGTTAGGACAGCTCCACTCCATTTTGACAAATAAACACCAAGTAAGTGCATGCTTCTTCTTCCCTACAGTTAAAAACAGTGTTATTGTATCAAAAGTACTTATTAAGAGTAATAGGCTACTAATTATGCCACTCATCATAGTAATTATAGTTGAATCATCTGTAAATACTCAGGTAAAGTATAATCTGGATATTATAGGATATGGTATGCAGCTGTGGCGAGGCACACACTGAAGCATTTTACTGATGGAACTATACAGGAGAGAAGAAGAAACATGTAATTTGCTTATGAAACAGCAGGTGATGTACAGACTAAGACGTTGAATTATCAGCATTCAACGGGTCCAAAGTGGCATATTGGCAAGAAAGACGTTAATTAAAAACACACGGGAATTGGCACACTTACCTTGCGATATATAATGGGGTATAATGAAGCTTTAAAACTACATTTAACATGCCAACACATTACCCGAGTGTTGCAGTGATGATGTATATTTGTAGGCCGTGATGGAAGTTAGCTTCCCAAGGGCTCCCTCGGACTAAAAGCATTTCTACATTGGATGTTTGTACATTGCAGAAAATAAGTTCAGTGGTAAACACACATGCATGATACTTACACGATTTTTTCAGCAGAATACTTTCCACATATTAACACCACTTGATGATTTTCGAAGCTAAAATGCAATCGGCAGAATTAAAAAGCTAATGTTAGGCTACATCACGGTCACATGGCTGCACATCTCAACCACTAAGCTAAAGACGGCTAACGTTCGGAGCGATCGCGTTTAGAAGGTTTTTTACTCACTTGTTAGCAACCGTCTCTTTTATGACATATAGAAGTTTCTGAAATGTACAAGTGGGGTATTAATGAATGAGGTATTTTATGTCACCTAACAAAACGTCAAACACTTGTAAGCTTGTGTTAACCACAGACCTTATTTCAGTATATATACCAATATCAGGGACACATTTCTGCACCACTCTATTGTGAACCTTGTTGAGTTTTATAAGAAGATCCTGAATATTGTTAATATGTCTCAAATTAAATCAGACTTTTTGAGGTGCATCTCTACCGCAAAAGCAGAGGTGACATCTTGGGTCCTGCTAATCAGAACAGTGGGCTGTTCACTGCATATGTCTGGTTACTGGGCATAAATGTGTCTAGCTGTTGTGTTGTGGCCCCGCAACGCATCCCGTGTGATAATAGACCTGGCAGCAAACAGGGCAAGGAGGAGGGATTGGGGGGGTTTTGCATGGAGGGGAGGGGGGTTTGGGGCGTTGACGGGACACTGTGCGCGTGTGGCATATACATATTCACATGGGTGCATATACGTGTTTATATGCAAGTGTGTCCCTGTGTGTGTGCCTGGGCTCGTCGGTTACCAGGGAAATGGATGTGTTGGCCTCATCAGAGAGTCTCCAGCTGGTGGAGAGGCTTCGGAAGCGGCGCCTTGGCAGCCGCCCGGTCAGGGGGGAGTTTGCATCTGTGCTGCCTTGGCACTGGATTGGTTTGTGGTTGTGGTGAGTGTGTGTGGGTTTGTGTGGGGCTAACGACCTACCCTTTTCACAAACCCCTAACCTTACGCGTGCACACACATTTCTCTTTCTATTCTTGTGAGGACCCTTATGGACAAAATGAATTCCCTAAATCTAACTTAAACCTAATTCTTATACTAAACCTTTTTCTGGCTACTAGGGGACAGCGGAAACAACCAATGAACACAACATTGTTATACTGTATCATCACCTTTTCAGTTGATGGTATGATTATTGCCACATCTACACATCCAGTATTTATTGATCAACATTATCATTCATTTGGAAGTGTGGCATTGGCCTCTCCCTTCTTATGTTTGGTCTTTAACTATTCCTAAGGGGAATTTCTGATCCTTTAAATGCTAAATGTTAGCTTGTCTCTACCTGTGTCTGTCCGGCATTCAATGCTATAGTTTACAGGAGTTTTTAATGAGATTTTGAACGGCTTCTAACTTTTTTTGTTTTTTAGAGTGAGCAAAAACGGTAACGTTTTATTTAAAAATGATAGCAATGAGCTGCAACTTGCTTTTAGGCTCAGAGGAGAGCTGTAGATTTGTCTGTATGTTCATCAGTAAAAGCAACCATGTTCACATTGAGTCCATAGTCCTGTGAAGTAGCAAGGACTTTTAAAAATGTTGAATGAATGTTGCTCAGTGACACATGACGACAAAATGGCTTTACTGCAGAGTACAAAGCTACACGGCCCTAGGGCTAGCAAACACTAGCATTTTCTAAACTCTGCCTCCCAGCCACTCAGGCTCACTAACATAAACTGCAGCCCAAAAATTACACTATAACGGCATTTAACATAGTTTATGAAATAGGTTTTAAGGTTTCAAGGTTTCAAGGCTTTTATTGGTCATACGAACATAGCTACAGTGTAGTTATGACGATGAAAATCTTAGGTCACAGGCTCCTCCAACAGTGCAATACAATAAAATAGAAAAACAGGTAAAAACTGTGCAAGTAAATACAAAAAGAAAAATAGTGAAAAAGTGAAATAGTGAAATAGTGCAATAAGAGTCTATATACAAGTGATTGGAATAATTTCTAAGTAGCAGCCAGATGAATGTTATGGATGTTGTTTCAAAGTTCAGGTGTTTAATAGTCTTATGGCCTGTGGGATGAAACTGTCCCTGAGTCTGGTGGTTTTAGTCCTGATTATCCACTGATTTACTGGCGTCTCTTTCCCAAAGTAATTCTGTTTAAAAAAAGTATTTGGCCTAATTTCATCACGTGACTGAAGTTTTAAAAATGGTTTGGCCACATTTTAAAAAAGGCCTCAAAGCCCTTTTTGGGGGTCTTGGCGCTGGCCTATTCCTAACTTGTTAGCTTGTTGGGCGCTAGCACCCCAGTTACAATACTTCACCAACTAGCCCTTTGAGAATTCGCTACTTCACCAAGTAGCGAGAACCAACTATTTTACAAAGATGCACAGAATAAGTTTGCTGTGCCATTACACAATTGAAATGTACACTCGCCTGGTTCTTTTTAAGGAGACATTCACCATCAAGGAAGTATGGATTTCATCCAAATCTTATACAGAAAAAGGGAATGATAAATACAAACAGACCTCTCTACATTTTCTGCATTACCTCTGTCTTTATCTCCTTTCCAGCCACATTTTCTCCCACCCTTCTCCCTGTACTCCTCCTCTCAATCTGGCCTCCCCTCTATTTTTTCCACCTCATTTTTCTCCCCTTCGCTCCATTATTCACTCCTTCTATTCCCCCTCATTTATCCTTCTTTCCCCTTTGTCTGCTGCTCTCTCCTTATGCTCTTTTGAGCCTCCTCTCCTTGAAACTTCCCCTCTGTCTAACTATTTATGTATCCATCTATCTACCTACCTACCTACCTACCTACCTACCTACCTACCTACCTACCTACCTACCTATCTATCTATCTACCTACCTACCTACCTACCTACCTACCTACCTACTACCTACCTACCTACCTACCTACCTACCTACCTACCTACCTACCTACCCCTACCTACCTACCTACCTACCTACCTACCTACCTACCTACCTACCTCCTACCTACACCTACCTACCTACCTACCTACCTACCACCTACCTACCTACCTACCTACCTACCTACCTACCTACCTACCTACCTACCTACCTACCTACCTACCTACCTACCTACCCTACCTACCTCCCTCCCTCCCTACCTACCTACCTACCTACCTACCTACCTACCTACCTACTGTACCTACCTACCTACCTACCTACCTATCTATCTATCTATCTATCTATCTATCTAGACCAGGGGTGCCCACACTTTTTCAGCTTGGGAGCTACTTTTAAAATGAGCAAGCCCAAATGATCTACCTACAGGGCCGCCCCTGCCCAATCTGTCTCGCGAGGGGGGGGGGGGGGTGCTAGTGGACTAAACGGCGGATAAACTGTGGTGCGCTTACACTAATTGCGCCACATAAGCGCTTAATAGTGCGTCGCATTTGCACTTCAGATGAGGAGGTGGTGAGGCCCCCTCATAACTACATGATCCCGTATGGCACAATACAACTCAGTAAATGTTATACCCTTTCTTTAGTAGAATTGTATAAATTGGCTAACTAGGTAATCAGCTCGTCGGTGATTTGCAGCCCATGCATGTTTTTCTTTTTTCAATGACATGCGATCTACCCACACTACCTTTGCGATCGACCGGTTGATCGCGATCGACGTATTGGGCACCCCTGATCTAGACCAATGACAGCAATGTTAGCAGGAAGTTGTCCTGGATAAATGTTTAGTCGACTATAGCCATAGTGGTTTGGATGGCTTCGTATCACTGACCAACAAGATCAGGGAAATCAACCTCAACGCCATTGGCTGACCTCCGACCAGAAGCTTCTTTGCTTTGTTCTGATCGTTGCCAATTGTGAGGTGTGCGGTTGTGTGTGTACGTGTAATTGTTTCGGTGGATCTATACATATTTTGAAAATAGAGTACTGGACACTGCAAGAGGCTGGAGTCAGGAAAAGAACAGCATACAGGCAACATGTCAGTTTTACTGTAATCCTACACACACACTAATAATTATCCTCCACCCCACCACTAATCACACACTCGGCCTGGATCAGACATATTTCAGATTTTTCGGTGCATTCTTCGTGCTCCCAACTGTCTCTTTTTGTTTAATGTCACCGTGGCCATGTGATAAAAAGTGTTCGGGTCATGATGATAGTCATCTGTGGAAAAAGATGAAAGAGAAAGTGGCTGGATCACGACCAAGAGCTACGACACACCCTGTCCCTTCCGATTATCTTTTAGACATGGCTAATGGAAAGATGGAGGGAATTACAGTTTTAACTCTTTCACCTATCACTTACCCTCTTTCTTCTCATATTTCCGCTGCTGGCAACTCTTTGTACAACAGTTAGAGCCTCAGGAAGTGTGTATACACATTCTTTGCATGTCCATATGTATGTTTCTCTGTGTCACACACATGTTTCTCAGTAGAAATGGTTTTCATTGTTGCTATTTCGTGAAAGGCACTTGCTGTCTAATGACGCCTGGAGCAGAACCACATAAAGATGTGCCGTCTGATATTAATACAAAGAACTCGATACAGCTGGAACCAACCCTATGTATTAGATCTGTGACTGAAGTCTGAAGTCTTATTCCATCTACTTTGTAATAATTACCCACAGCTTTCTATATTAAGAGTTAGCCAGGTACAAATAAAATCAGCAAATATGACGTCCAAATTAGATATTATTATTTAAGAAGCATTCATTTATGACTTTTTCTGTGATTAAACTTCAACACTACTGGTTTTGATCCTATATATTTTAATGTATTGCACTATTGAATGTGACCCAAAGCTATAGCTTTCATTGAAAACCAACAATTTTTCCAGACAAGAATGTCCATATAGGAGCATTCTATAAAGAGACAGATTATGTTCAATGTAGAGATCTCCCTTAGAAATAAGTATACAGGCGTATTTTGCTGGATTATTAAAAATAAAACAGATCAAAATCAGACCCTTCCTTTACTGTATTTCCTTCATTTCCTTTCAGTCCGTTCGTTTTGCAGCACTGCACTCCTTTAAGCCCCTGTCACACTGTCCCGAAATTAACACCAGATGGACACACGATAAAGAAAATGTTCAAATTCGGCTCTGATCGTAACAACATTGGGCCATTCGTGAGGGCATCTTAAGCCATCGTATGACCGCCGGTGGAGTTTCTCAGGCTCCGGCAGCAACTTCGTGAGCGGTGGCAAAATCTTTGGCATGCCAAAAAATTGCCGAAGGACCTTGAGAAGGTTCATTTTTGTGTTGAATTCGTGTGTCCATTTTGCCCTTCGTAAGGCACTCGTGAGGGCATCTCGTAAAATCGTGTCATCTTCGTCTGATCATCGGTGCCATCGGGCATTTTTCGCCTCACGAAGACAATACGAAGGAAACAAGAAGCTGCCCGATTGTCTTAGGAAGGCAACACGACTACGTGAAGCCCTCGCAATGCCGTCATGTAGCCATCGTATTATAGTACGATGACATCGAGATTGCATTTATTGCACAACAAAATCATGTAAACATATTATGTAAACAACCCAATTTGTGTTCTGTGAAACTGAAAAGGATATTTCATTGTTTTTGTTACTTTCGTTGCAGTTGTATGTCTTAAATGTAATTTAGGTTAACTTCCTGTTTTATTTAGATGCTTTTATTTTGAAGGCGAGTTTACGCAGTTGACAGGAAGTTGTTGTTGCTATGGAAACAACATGACGGAGATAAGTAATATCTTCTAATCTACATATAAAGACGGATAAAGTAAAGAATAAAGTGTATGTTTAAATGTTAGCACCCCCCGAAGAGGCACAAGCTCTTACGTTGAGTCTGGATACATTCTAAATCATCAGTAAAGTCTACGACCATATTTCCGTGTGTGGTTCGGGTGCCATCGTGTGGCCTTCTGTAGGCATCGTACTTGCTTCGGCTGTTGCTTGGCTGTTGACCAAGTTCGGGGCCATCTTCGTGCGAAATTCACAATTACATATTTGTGTGTCCATCTGGTGTCAATTTCGGGATAGTGTGACAGGGGCTTTATGATAGCAATCCATTGCATCTTCAAGTAAAACAATTAGAAGTGAAAAATGATTTGGCCGCACACTGTTCTGACATCAGGGTTGGCAAAATACACAGAATACCAAGTTCTGATGCTAAATATTATTAGCAAAAAGCAGCATACAAAACATGCAAAGCTTTTCTTTTGACTGACTGATTGTCCATTTCACCGGTTAAAATGACAAACATCGCTAACTAACGTTAATTGAGTTAGTTGACGACGTGACATCATTAAACCTTGTGGTTGCTTTAGTTGCATATTCTCCCTATTACATTTTCTTGCATATAATATCAATAATCCAACAAATAAATGTTACATTTTTTAACAGGGACTGCCCTTTTGGATCAAGTAACGCATTAAATGTGGGTCAGATTAGGTCAACTATAGCTGTTATTGAAATGTTTTTTTCAACAATTGAGTAAATATAACTGCACAATAACAGCATCTAAATATGCTGATGACATGGCTTTAGAGGTTATTTTCAGAAATGATTATGTCTGTGATAATTTTTCTCTTGTTTCCAAACTATAACCATGGTGTACAGTAAGTCCAGCTACAGTCCAGGAATTTAAATGTAAACTAATACTGTGAGAGTTGTCTCTCTTTAAAAACAAACACACATGAAAATAGGGCTCTGGAATGAATTCTATTAATGTTTAACCTTTACTGTTTATTGATTATTGACGTTTATGTCCACGTTTTATTGAATCTGCTTTAGAGGATAATGTTGGATATTTACACCCATGGGCCTCAATTACCTTTCTTCATGACCGTTTAGAATTTAACTGCACACCCACTTTATAATATTAATAATAAGAGTAATGATGAGAATACGACTGTAACGACTTCAGAAGAAAAACAACATTTGGAGAGAAGCTGAGATCCAAAAATAATTTAACGAAATCTTAATTTAATGAAACTGGTCAACATTTTATTACGTGCACAAACATATGGTCAGAAAAATCCAGCTATCATAAAGTTGCGGTCAACAAAAAATCCACTCACTCACTCACCATCTCCTCCCACACACACCTCACACAGTTAAACCATAATTGATCACAACATTATAAATAACGATATAATAAACAAAGACCAATAACAACATATGAAAACCAATATCTCTCATATCAAAACCTTAGTTAGACCACCATATCTAACCCCTAATCCTTAACCCTAGCCCTTCTCAATACACACTCACAGCTTTATGTGTGGAAGTAGATGACGCTCTAAATAAAACTATACGTACAGAAACCTATATTTAACATCTGGATAAACAGAATTGTTTGGGACTTAATTTCCCTTCGTACACCTTTTGGTGTTCAGCAATTTAAGAGTGAGTTCTGTACTACAGCACTCTGTTTTTGTGTGTTTGTGTGTGTTGATTGGTTGGGGAGAGAGTTTCTGGTGCTTCACTTCCATGTTCAACAGCATGTTTGCGTGTCTCAGCTCAGAGCGTCTCTCAGCCTAATCCGTCCTTATCTCCCAGTGCGACAACACAACAAGAGGATCTTTAAAGAAGACATTTATTTTCCACAGCGCTGAGCTGCTGCACTGATACTGTTTTAGTGATGCCTCCTCGTGCGTATGTCTTTTTTCTTCTTACACACTCATTTCATTTCCTTTAATTCTTTGGAGAACGAGCGCTTCTATGTGTGCGCATTGTTCATGCCGGCGTGGATGTGTTGTCATTCCGGAGCTCCTCCAACATCAAACTCAGACTAAAGGTTGTCTGCACGTCTTGACATTAGATAAATGCCTGGTCTGGTTGTACACACAGCTGTACCAATTCTCCGATAGGTCTCTCTCCTTCTATCTCTCAGCCTCCCTCTCCGTCCAGGCTGATCTAATGACTCATAGGAATGCATCGAGCCGCTTGTCAGAGATCAATCATCTTCGTCAGGTCGTTCTACCGATTGTTTGAGCAGCGGGCCATTAGAGAGGAGCTGTTTGGAGGTGTTTTGTGAACCTAAGCGGCTCCAAAGGTCAGCCGGAGAGAGAGACGGAGGTACGGAGTGAGGGAGGAACGTACAAAAAAAAGTGTGCGAGTGTGTGAGCGGCGGGAGGCAGCAGACAGGTGGAGGTATGGAGATAGAAAGACAGGCCTTGTCAGCCCTGTTGCGTGACTTCGCTGCCCTTTGTTAGTATGAATCCTTAAGCAGCTCACCGCAAGTACAGAACCTGAGATTAATAATTCCCACGCACCGCCTGACATCCATGCCTGATCTGAAATATGCATGGTGGAGAGAAGAAGAGAGACAGGGGGGAAGAGGGTGCCGAGACCAAAAGGGCTGGCTGCCGAGGCTTTTGGAGGAGTGATAGATTCTGTTTTATGTGGCCTGTCAATAGCACCTAATGAGGAAGCCCACCTGTGATTTGCGTCGCACAATGAGAGAAACCCCTGGCCGTAAACTGCTAACATGAGGTGCCATCAACTTTTCAAAGGTCCTCCCTTCCTGAAGCAGCCACATCTCCTCTTTTGAAATGAAGTTGTGAGACGCTGTAATTTAAAGTTGTTCCGTAACTCGATAGAAGATGTTTTGAAAGAGATCCGGTGCGTATGATTGTTCCCCTGTGTGTGTGTGTTTGTGTGACACCGTCTGTCCTTTGAAAGAAAAAATGGACTGGCATTTCAGCAGAAAAAAACAATTGATGATTAAAAGGTTTTATTGCCTAGCTGTCTGCAGAGTTACAATCATAATGCTGAGGTCATTTGAACAGCCTGAAACTTTGCTGCTCATCCCATGTGTGGCTGCAGGAAGTAAAACGCTGTGGCATCTCATTTTAAAACAGAGGAGGTGAGCAGAGATATGAAACCGGGATTTCTGTCGAGTTCGGCTTTTAAACCTGCTGTTTTTACAGTAATCTGACCGCTGCGGTTGAAGTTGTGTTTATAAATGGGAGCTGATTTAAGGCGGTTGCGTCTTGCCAGTAATTGGCGGTGTGGTGAAGACCTCTGTTGCAGACTCGTCTCCTATCAGAAAACACTTCATAGGGAAAAGCTGAATTAAAATCAGCTGTTTAGCAGATAATGTAAAGGCAGGTTTCTGTTATGAGGATATGAATGTGATGAATCGCTTCTAGTTTCAAAGGAGGAGACGGAGTAAAGGAAAATGCCTTCTGCTATTAAAGTGTGGGATACAAAACTGTATGCTACAGCTATCAAACTGAAGGCCTGAAACTCATCATTTTTGTGGAAAATGATAAACAAAAGACACGATAAATACACAGCTAGGCAATTATCTTATTTCCTTTGGCTTTTAGTTTATATTCCTAATGCTACTTTAATCTACTTTTTGTTTGTTTATTCATTTATTTCCCCTTTTTTTTGGTTGTTCCTTCCGAGTTCTCACAAAGGGGGAGAGAAAAAGTAGGGCGCTCACTTTGCAATTACTACTCAACCCAGACTACTTCTTTATAAGGCACTGAATTATTTTGTTTTAAAAACAAACAAACAAAAAAAGCGACTTTCAACCGGGAAGAATATTTAATTGTTTTTTGATTACTTAGGAATGGGCCATGGGAATAGGCCTTTGTAAATATTTAAACAGATTCAGCATGATGCCATATTTCCATTCTGCCATTATTGTGTTTAAATGATTGTTATTGTCATCTGGGTTTGACATTCACAGAAAATGATTTACTAAAAATAAAGAAGATTTCTTTTTCTGTGTCAGCTCAGGCGTGGGCAGTTAAAGTGAATCCATACAACATGGGTGAACATGCACTTCCTCTGCTGCCCAACGGGTGGCAGCAGCGAGCAGGCAGTCCCAACAGAAGGCTGCCACTCACTGATTGTAATTTATGATCTATTTCTATTATAGGTGGGGTGTACGGAGACAGTTACAGTAATAATTATCTGGACTGAAGTGTTTCCAAGGCAACCAACATACCCCCCACCCTCCTTACACAGAGAGGGAACATGTTCGCATGTGTGTGTGTGTGTGTGTGTGTGTGTGTGTGTGTGTGTGTGTGTGTGTGTGTGTGTGTGTGTGTGTGTGTGTGTGTGTGTGTGTGTGTGTGTGTGTGTGTGTGTGTGTGTGTGTGTGTGTGTGTGTGTGTGTGTGTGTGTGTGTGTGTGCGTGCATTGCTTGACATGGTGAAAAGAGGCAGACACGAGGCCTTGCTACTGAGCTTAGCTTTGCTCTTAGCTACATACACAAACACACACACAGGGACTTTGCATCTGGCTCTCCTGCAGAAAGTCTTTGTTAAACCTTGTTTAAGATCACAGAGCCTTGCATGTATTCTACTTTGATTCTTAATTAAATGATAGCCACCAGGAACAAGGACATGAAAATGAAGGGTGACCGATATTCGCTCTTAATATTTTGATTGATAATGTCTATAAAGGCCGATCAGAAGAGCCTGTCTGCTGTGTCTCTTGTCCAAATGTTAAGCTACCATGCTGAAAAATGACGCGAACGCACATGAACATGAACACATGAACTTTTGAAACAACATCCATAACATTCATCTGGCTGCAATTTAGAAATTATTTATTTAATATATCATATTCCAATCACTTGTATATAGACTCTTATTGCACTATTACACTATTTTACTATTTTTCTTTTTGTATTTACTTGCACTATTTTTTCAGTTTTTCAGTTTTATTGTGTTGCACTGTTGGAGGAGCCTGTGACCTAAGATGTTCATCGTCATCACTACACTGTAGCTATGTACGCATGACTAATAAAAGCCTTGAAGCCTTGAAGCCTTGAAGTGTCTAAAACTGCAGTGCCTCAAATGACCACTTGAGGCTGGCTCCAAATACAAGTTAATCCCCAAAGACCCTTGTTTGTGTCGAAATCAAATGTCTTAATTTACTTTAAATAGGACATATTATGCTCATTTTCGATTTGTATTTTGCTACTGTGAAATGTCTCCATGCTTTAATGTTCAAAAAGGTCTTTATTTTTCTCATACTGCCTGTGCTGCAGCACCTCGGAGTGAGTGGGAAAGAAACTGTCTCTGTAGGGAACTTTGGGATGTTAGCCTTTGCAGACCATTTACATGCACTTTAAATACACTGCAGGAAAGGGAAACTCCAAAAAGCATAATAGGGCCTCTGTAGTCCGAGACCATCGTTTGAACTGTCCTTCTTTACTAAAACATGCTAACTGCTTGGTACAAAAAAGGTTTTGGTCTGTATAGCTAATGTCATTTTAAAAAAACAACAGAGGCGTGAACACTTCTAGTATCAGATTGGTGCTGTCACATGTCGCTAAACGCTAGTCGCTGCTTTTCTGCTTCACCTGGGCCCACTTCAGATCCACAGAAGATCGACCTTGTTGCTAGTTTTGAGATTAGCTGGTATTCAGATGATGCCGACGTTCTGAGACACCTACTCTAAGATTCACAATGGCTCAATTAGAAACCTTTGGGTGACCTCAAGGAGACTACGTCCATATTTCATACAGTCTAGGGCCCTGTATGAACAGCCTATTTGGATGGTTTCTGTGTTTGTCTGGCCTTTCTTTATTTCAAGCCAATCTGGCATGAAAACACACTGATAATCTTCTATAAACGATAAATGATCTGACTCTGATAAATATGCATCGCATGCTTGCCAACCCTTTGGAACAACAGCATCTTAAGATATTCAATGTCACCCTTTTATTTCAATATTTTGCTGTCATTAAATCTCCCCGCGTGTAACTCCTTGAAGGATAAATCCAAGTGTATTTTTTGTGTAAATGCCTGATTAAATAAAGGATTATGTTATTTCCTTAACAGTGCCCGAGGAACATCCATTCGACTCTCAATCTCTCTTAAATATATACTTTGATTCCCTTGAAAGTGTCACACGCAATTACTAATTACAATACTACTGCTAAACGCTGGGAAGTAAGTAGAGGACACAATGAGTATGTGTTATAATTCTAGTTATGTGAACACAGACAGAGTTCTGTAACAGGGATCTATGGGTTTAACCTTCATCTTCATACCAGGCACACAACATTTGCATAATGTACGCTCATCCAGCCAGCGCGGAATAAACCTGTTAATATGAGTCCTGTAAAAGGGGCCGTTTCCCAACCACTGCATCCACTGAAGTTCAGCATGGAGTAACAGGTCAGTGTAAAGTTGGAGGGATCCATCTGTGTTCATACAACTACAATTATTATTAGCTTTTCAGACATGGAATACAAAACGTTGCTATTAATCCATTAAAGTGATGGCTTTATGGCACCATTCATACACGTTAATGCTCCTTCATTCATTACCTTATTGTATGTCTTAGGCCTAAACGGTGTCATTGTCTTCTAACCTTGGCCTGCTCCTGCTCCAAGATGATGCTGAGCTAGCAACTTGTTTAGTTTAGTGACGGACAAAAAACGTCCTCTGTTGGACAGTTTACCACTATGACAGCATGAGAATAACATATTGGAGAGCTTCTTGTGAAAAGCATTGGAGCATCTCATTGTAAAGTTCCTATTCTTAACTTTGAATGCACTTTAAATAACCTCAACTCTAGCAGTTAAAAAGGTAGCCAATAAATGAACCATTGACAGTCACAATAACTTGAAATTCCATCACACTCTAAAAACAAATACACCGGCTCTACTTAAATAAATTGAGGTAACAATTTGCGTCGATCTTTTTAAGTAGTTCCATGCAACTGAATCGATTATTAAGTTAATCCGAGTACCCATTTATAATCTGATTAACTCAATTAGTTCAGTACTACAAACATAACTTGCTTTCACCTTTAAAAACTAAATTAAGTTGAACCAACTTCATTTTAATTGTAAAGATGGAGTGATATTAAGTTGCATTTTGTTTAATTGAAGCTATTGTAATTTATTTATTTAAGTCCACACTACTCAAAAATGTCCATGCAAATTGTTACCTTAATTTGTTTGAGTATTAGAAACTCATTACTTTGAGTAAAAAATAATATACACATTTAAGTTCCACTTTTTAACAGTTTATTTTAAAATGTTCTTTACACAATGATCTTTTTATAACAAATGTTCTCAAATATGAAATAAAAGTAAATACAAAAATTGAAATAAAGGCATGAACCTGCTTCCAAAGTTTTTAACATCTCTTTTAGGTAGGTCAGGTTGAGTGCGTATATAGGCCTCATTAGCATGGCACAGCATGTGTTTCAGGTTAACACAAGTTACAGTATGATTTAAGCATCGTCTTTACTTACTTAAGTTTTCCTTGAAGAGATCCTCCTTTTCACGAAGACACACCACCAAGCACCAGATAGCAACCTCTCTTATTCTTTCCATCTAATCATCCTTAAAAAGGAGAACATTTTAATGTTGAGAAAGAAGAACAAAGGTTTGTTTGCAAAAACTGAACATTACATGTCACTTGTTAGACGCTTTTATCCAAAGCGACTTACATACTCAATACTGTGGGCAATCCCCACAGGAGCAATTTGGGGTGAAGTGTCTTGCCCAGGGACACAACGACATGCTGACTGCAGTGGGGTTTGAACCTGTGCTCCCCTGATCCGAACACCAACGCACTATCCACTGCGCCACTGCCGAGCATTGTCAGTAGCTGTTCATATTTATTTTAAATCAGCTTTTATCAAATGTAACGTTAATTCTAACAAGAATATATATATTTATATATATACATACTGTATTACAAATAATCAACTTTGACTGCAACTGTGAAGCAAAGGATACAGGAGGATACAAACAGCTAGCTAATCAGTATACTATGCATGCTACAGTAGCTTAAAACAAGTAGCTGATGACTACCTTACAGCTTGTGTTATATGCAGTAAGCAGCTGTTGTCAATTAAGCTGAACAAAAATGGCTACTTACCAGGATTATTAGGTTCAAATCCTGTTGTTCCACTGCTATCAAGTGTTCCGCTTCCAGGTTGAACGCAGATTGTGTCAACTCCACATGCGGTCTAGCAGAGTCCAGGCGTGTGTTCAGTTTTGAAGCTATCCCGTTGAAACTCAATAGATATGAGTTACTTAAGCAATAGCTCACGACAGGCCGTGGTATATGCTCATTATATCACAGCTAAGGGGCGTGGTTCGGCCCGACGCGAAGCGGAGGGTCGACAACCCCCTTAGCTGTGATATAATGAGCATATATCACGGCCTGAAGTGAGCTATTGCTTTTATAAAACGGTTACCAAGTGTGGCAATATGAAAGAAAAATACACACTCTAATTTAAATAGTTTTTATTAGTAAATAATGATGTTCAAAATAAAATAGTCCCTCTGTTGCCTTCTGCACAAAACATAGTGCGAGGTGGTTGCTATGCAACAACACTAACAACAGCTAGCGAACATATTAGACAGAGAGCGTTGATCCATTATTTGGCTATTTATTTACATTAATGTGTATGTTGCCGTTTATTGTGCACCCACTGAAAAACTGTCCAGCATCAGTAGCATGGCTTACGTGGTTACTTGCATAGGCTGAGGTTGTTCTAGGCTGTTGCTTGGCGTGGCGAGAATATTGCTCCACTTTCTCCGGTCCCCGAGATTCGGCTTCCAGTAGCTCTGGAGAGAGCTTTCGCACCTGTGGCCACTAACGGTCATAATTTCTCTGCTTTGTTTCAAGACCGGCATCAGAAAGCTTTTGAATGGTGATACTTTTCCAGTTGGTCTACCTGCTCTTCACGTAGCTCTACATGTCGTCGTTTAGGTGCTTTTTGTTCTGGAGATAGGCACTCCTCAATCCACTCCTCCATAGTAAGACCCCCCGCCCCCCGGAGGTCGAAGTTAATCTTAAATGTTTTTGCGGACCTTTTTTATTACAGATTTGAAAACATCGTTGCTTGCTTTAAAAGTAGCACAATTCATTATGTCAAACCTTGGAAAGTATCTAAATATCCCTGCCCTAATGCCAAAGGAACTGCACACTGAATATGTTTTTGCTGTTTGATGTCTATGTCTGGACCGTTGCGTAAAAAGGAGGGTTTCTGCCGCGTTACTTCTCCGCTGCTTTCTTGTTCCAGTTTGAAAAGCAAACTGCAGGCAGTTTGCTTTTCAGCCCAACTGTATACTGTTTATCTCAGACGCGGAGGGATACTGACTTGTTGTGAAAAGTAACTTACAATTCTACCCGTGGTATACGCTCAGTATACCACGGCTAAGAACCAATCAGATTGCTTGATTTTACTTGTCCGTTTTATAATCTAACTTAGAATATCCCTATAGTTGAGTGAACGCAGAAATATTTTTTTCAAAATCATTACATTTGTAAGTAACATTTTTTTGGTTCTCTTTCAGTTTGACCGACTTATTAAAATGAGTTGTAAACTAACTAAAATAAGTTGAGGTAAAAAACAAAATTTTCTATGTTGAAAAAGTATATATTTTTAAGTGGAATCTACTAACCCCATGAATCGTTTTTTAGAGTATTGTAAAGGATATGTTCCTCATGTTTTCTTGGGAGATTGATAAAGAAGTTTTGAAGTGGCTGTAGTGTAGGGGATAGTACTAATAACGTAGACGTAGAGGACCGTTTGGCTAACTGCTGCCTAATCAGTGACGTGCGGTGAGGTTCATGGCTGGTGAGGCACTGACTCTTTCAGAGTCAGATTTACAAATATTATAGCCTATTTTGACCTTAATCGAAATATTCGGTTATTTTCAAAAGCTTTTTTAGTCTGATGCTATGATTAATTTTAAACAGACCGATCAACAAAAGGATACCTAAAATCTAAATATTGGATTGTTCTTTCTAAGTAAGATCCCATTTTCATTACAGTTGTGGTCTTACCTTGACTTGAAGATGAATATAAGTCCATGCTATCCTTCTGGACAACAATCTCTATTACTGTTTTGTAAAAGTCGTCCTTATCTTCCTGTAGTTTCAAAAGTCGAGTTTGTTGTTTGCGGTAGAATAACAGTAGCAACAAGAACCTGTGGGCTCACGTGCGCCCCCTTCAGTGCGGCAGAGGTTATGGCTGCCTCCCCTGGGATTTTTTCATTGCCGTTGTTCGAGAGACCAGCGAACCTAAATATCATATATACGTGAAATAAGTTATTTAGAGACTATGGATGGCGAGGATAAATGTAATAAAGGGATCTACAAACATTACATTGGTGACCTACAGTGAGATGGGAACAGGCATGCGCTTAGGGCCAGCTTTCCAGCCAGTTTCTGTGGGGTGACGCATTCTGAATTGAGGCAGATCTCATCTGTGCCTCACCTACCCCACAGTAAATGGCTTGAGCGCGCTCACAAAATAAGTGGCCGCGCTAAATTAGTGCCCGCGCTCCAGCAAGTTACTGTGGGCTTACGAGAGGCAGTGCTCGTGCCTGCCTCACTTCTCATCGCTCCCGTAGCGGAGCTCGGCCAATTTGCTGATTTTGACTATAAAATGCGATTGGAATCATACAGAAATCACATTTACACAAGATCAGTGGAGACATTTTATTATTATTATTTAGTTTTTCTTTAATTGTTTTTCCGTTACATTGGAGTATGACAGGTGAGGCTCTGCCTCCCCTGCCTCCACTGACTGCACGTCGCTGTGCCTAATGCTTGGGTAGTTTCTGGGATAGTCTTTCTGACATAATAACATCTAACCAAACAACAGTGAAAGGAAAAGTTAGCGTAAAGCTGTCGAAATGATGTCAATGCACATACTTGCAGCGTTTGGTGGTATATAGCTGACTAATGGAAGAAGCTTTTGTGACAAACAAATTGTAAAAACATTCCTCGCTTCAGTTTGCACTAAAGATTCAGACCCACTGTTGCAGGGTTGTCCAAACACTCTGAAGTCTTTCTCCCAGGCGTATCTAACCTGCTCTGACTCCCTTGACACGCTCTTACTGTCCTGTAGCTTCCACTTCGGTCTGTGTTCGCTCTGCCATCTCAGGTGATCTCCGGAAAATGCAAAGAACACTACAGATAGTTTGGATAGGATTGAGTCATTATGCAGTTAGAGGTGCAAAGACAGCAACAAGACACATAACGGATCATCATACTTGATATCTTGAATGAAAGTAGAAATCCGCGGGAGACTTAACCTGTTACGCACCACCCCCCTGAATTAGCCACAAGCGAAAAAATGCTAACCTATCACTGCACCTAAACTCACTCATAACTCCCTTATTACTGATCCTAGATGCACAGCCAACCCCTCGATTAGCATCTCCTGGAGACACAGAATCTGGGGGTGCCCACCTCAACACTCAGTGATAAACATTTGCGACGCTATAAACTAAAACGTACATCAAAACATGTGGCGCTAGGTAGCTACAAACGCTAACATGGCTTACCTTGGTCAAAACTGGTCTTCAATGGCATTAAAACGATAAAAAACGATGCTGCAGTTAATCCATAGGTTAATCCAATGTGTCTGTGTCATCTTTGAAATGATTTCTGTTAATCCATAAGCAATAAAACTGCTTTTTCGTATCCAGATGTCAGAGTGAGAGATCGCTTCACTCTGGTGCAAACCTGCATGCGCGAAGCCCCCACCGTTTGTTTTCACAATGAGCGTGTGTGGGGGACTCCCCCTTCGATTCTATTGGCTCTAACGGTCAGAAAGAGGTGTCAACCATCAAAATCGACCAAGGGGGGCCAGAGCTATGGAAAAAAAAACATTTTCACCCAAATCACATCAGAGGTGGGGTGGTTTTGGCTAAACCTCTCTAAAAAGGTCAAATGTCACTTGTTTTGCATCAATCTTGATACAGGGTACTTATTATATGTTGTACTTTGGATTCCTGAAGCTTTTAGTCTACCTTACCATCATCCAAGGGTAGTTTTCACTAGAAGTAAAAAAGAATTTTTGGACGGACACTATAATTTACAGTTTTTTACTATGTAAAATCTGAATTTTCTTTAAAATAAAAAACATCTATATTGATTCTGACTTTTCTACATCCAACTCACAGGTTTATGATTACTTTGAGAAAAAAGATTATTAATTTAACCCTTTTAGAAGGGAAGATATGGTCATTTGTTCTGGGAATGTCATTTTCGAGCCTGAGACCTGAAAAACAGGCTCAGAGCTTAACAGGTTAAACATTTAGGATCTGATTGAGACAAAGCCCAACGGTTAACCTGTTAAGCCCGAGAGACCCCGGTACCGGGGCACTGCCGCAACATCTTGCAGGAAACAGTGTCTGAGGGCATGTTCATTTAATAAACTATGAATGTTTTATATCCATGTAACGGGAAGAAACTCATCTAACTGATCATTTTAATTTAATTTTTCAAAAGAAAACCCACAATGCTAACACTGAGCCTCTGAATTAGCAACGAGCGAAAAATGCTAACACCTTACTGCACCGAAAATCACTCACAAAACCTTATTATTTATCTCTTCTCTACATCCATGACATCGTTTCACATCGTGAGGTGACACAGAATCGTTGGACACCCATTATCACTGAATTATACGAAATGGCGACGTTATAAGCAAAAACGGACATCAAAACAGGTGACGCTAGGTAGCTAAAAATGCTAACATTTTTACCTTGGCTCTGTAGTCTCTCCAAAGTGGTCTTCAATGGCATTAAAACGATAAAAACGCTGCTGAAGTTAATCCATAGGTTAATCCAATGTGTCTGTGATCCTTTGAAATGATTTCTGATAATCCATAAGCATTAAAACTGCTTTTCCGTTTCCAGATGTCAGAGCTAGAGATAGGTTCACTCTGATGCTAAATTACATGCGCAAAGCCCCCACCGTTTGTTTTCACAATGAGCGTGTGTGGGGGACTCCCCCTTCGATTCTATTGGCTCTAACGGTCAGAAAGAGGTGTCAACCATCAAAATCGACCAAGGGGGGCCAGAGCTATGGAAAAAAAAACATTTTCACCCAAATCACATCAGAGGTGGGGTGGTTTTGGCTAAACCTCTCTAAAAAAGTCAAATGTCACTTGTTTTGCATCGATCTTGATACAGGGTACTTATTATATGTTGTACTTTGGATTCCTAAAGCTTTTAGTCTACCTTACCATCATCCAAGGGTAGTTTTCACTATAAGTAAAAAATAAGTTTTGGACGGACATTATAATTCACAGGTTTATCATTACTTTGAGAAAAAAGATTATTAATTTAACCCTTTTAGAAGGGAAGATATGGTCATTTATTCTGGGAATGTCATTTTCGAGCCTGAGACCTGAAAAACAGGCTCAGGGCTTAACAGTTTAAGGGAAAGGTGATTTTGTGTGGATTTCAGAAAACTTGACTTAGTTATTACTGTTACAGATTCAGGTACTCTCACTAGAGTCAATGATAGATTGAATGTGTGTTATGTTCTGATTCTAAACTCTGGTCAGACTGTATACAGAGTGGTGCAGTGATGACGTATTTTTGTGAGCCAACCCGGAAGTTAACACTGTAAGGTCACACAAAAAGTAAAGGGATTTCTGAATAGGATTTTGGTATATTGCGGTAATTAAACTTAGTGAATAACCTACATTTATGAGACTTATCACGTCTTGCTGAGTGGGATAGTCTCCACCTATTAACACCACTTTGTGATTTTTGAAGAATAAATGCAATAGATTAAAAAAAAAGTGAACATAATGCTATGAACAAACTACATCACAGTCGCATGGCTGCACATCACCACAGCTAAGCCAACAGCGGACTCAATATCGACGTGATGATGTTAAATTGTTTATTTAGTCACTTGTTAGCAACAGTGTTTTATGTCTCATAGAAGTTTGGGACATTCACTAGTGGGGTATTTACTTACATATGTAAAGTCGTAAAACAAAACGTGAACATCTAGTAAACTTGTGTTACCCACAGTCCTTATTTCAGGCTTCTAACCACAAACATATTAAAAAAAACATTGACTTTAAGACAAGGGAAGTGGAAGCTTTTCGAGTTTTAGAACTCATTACTGCATAACCATTGGAAGCCAACATAGTCACAGTAAGGTTGGGGAATTACAGTTTTGCAGCCATAAATGTGACCTCTTTTCCATTGTCATTTAGTTGTTTGAAGGAACCAAGTGACACGAGAGGGTGGAGCTAAGTACAATCAAACACTAAACAAGATTTGTACACTCCAAATAACTTTCATTAAATGAAGACACTATAAAGTGCTTAAAGTTCTACATCGAAACCATGAACAATGTGACCTGTCTATCCCATGGTTGCCCCGCCCTAAAACTTACCATGACTCATCATCTATTGACTCTACTACTCTTCACTCCTTCTTCTCCCTGTTCTAAACTGTACATTACACAGCTGGATGAATGCTGGAGTTCACTTCTTTCTGTATGACATGTTCCACAAATATGACTCAAACTTTTATCAAGAAACGACACCTGTTTTCAGTGTTATGCTTACTTTTCCTCTTAAGGAACTCAAGGACACTGTCATATAGGCTAAGCAGTTCCAGCAGCTCTAATACGTTTCCTCTGTTTGAACTTGAGAGGCTTTCATCACGTTTTTTCTTTTTTTAAGTACTGCGTAATGTCAATTACATGACACCTAATCTCTCAGTTATTTAGCCTTTTTCTGTCTTTGGTAGTTTGCATGTCACCCTTTTCAAAGAGAATCTCTATTGCCTTTCTTTTATAGGCTTTCCATCTTATCATGCTAAACACACATGCACTACTGCAGTGGTCCTTGATCAAGTATTATTCATTCTAAACAAGGGGTTCAAACTGTATGTCCTTTCTGTTTTTTGGGCAATTCTAAAATGGGTCCAGTAGAATTTGAAAATGTAATGAGGAATCATTGTTTGATGTTTTGATATTAGACACTGCAAGAGACCTGAAGCTCTTTATTCTGATAAAAATCTTCCATAACCTCTGCCTCCATTTTTTCTCTCCATATGGACTTTCTCTCTGAATGTTCACTTCCTGTCTTAAAGGTTTTACCTTTGTATGGCTGCACTATACAGACTGTGTGTCTCTTCCCTTTTCATCTCAATGGCTTGTTCTTAGTTTATAGAGCCATCAAATTGGACATCTTGTGGGATTTGCTTGTCATCTTGAACAGAAAATTAAAATGTAACACTTTCCATGTCCTCTAGACATGAAGTAACCACTGCTACTACTGAAGTAAATTAAGATTTCACTCATCAGCACACGGTGCGTCCAATTATGCCTGTTTTAATTGTGATAAAAACGCACCTCTTGTTCATAACTATACACATTTCATGATACACACATACTTAGATTGAGATGGTATATAAAAGTATAAACATATAAAAGCTATGTCTTCCTGTGTCTCTATAACATCTGTAATAGAAGACAAATAACTGGCTTCCAGGTTAATATCAAGTTACAGTCATAAAGATACTTAACAGAAAGAATCATTAGAAAATAACTGAATACAATATATTGCATCTAAAGCAAGCACTTGCACACATTTGAATAATTTAATCTAATTGTTTTATAAGGACATGATATATAACCTGCCAGTAATGCAATATACAAAGGATTTTAATGTCATTTATTGGCATCAGTCTTCTTTATTAACATAACGTTATGATTTCCAATGATGACAAGTCCACAAATCAGAGAAAATATATATACTTTCCTTCAGATATGTTTGTCTTCTGATTTTGTCAAGGCGTAATAATGAAAACTCTACTTTCCAGCTGGATAGGTACTAGTTATAATAAGCCTATACGTATTGTCTGTGGCGCTCCACCTCCCTGCTCTGCTCTCCCAGCAGACGACAGCTGAACGCAGACCTCCTCCGGCCTGGGGGGGTGGGGGGGACAGTCTGCTCTTTGTGTCTTCCCCTGTTCCTGAATATTCTATTGAGTATTATTGATTAAAAACATAGCATTGCTAAAAGTATGCCTCCTAGTTGATAGTTTTTAAGCCCTGTACAACATTACTCTACTTTAACATAATGTAGAAGTTTGGTTTAGACTTAAAATTAAAAAAGAATAACATATTTAAAGGTTCAATAAAAAGTCAATTTAACCAGCAAAAAAAAAGCTCAGGCGCCCCTTCAGGGACACTGAAAAACCTGTAGGAACACCACAGTGTCTTCAGAAGCGTGAGGTACTTAAAGGTGACAAAGTCTGCTTCTTTTAGGCTTCCAGTCTTACAAAATACAGCAGTAAATGTTTTGATTGGACATGGGATCTTGTTTTTATTTTGTTGCGGAAATATACTAGGTCCAAGCTAGTGTGACCACAGTCTTAAATTACGTTATAGATCAAAAGGGATGAATGTCTCAAAAGGGCTTCATAGGTACAAAATGCTCTATTTAGGTGTAAACAGGTTTCTTAGAAGAAGCCAAGCCTGACGCACACTTACCCAGAGTCAGTGACATGTTTCTTGAATGCTACACCTGCTCCTGCAGGTTTTAAATGTGGCCTCTCACTCCTGCGGCCTCGTTCTTATCTGCTATAAGCCTTCATTTGGGCCCAAAAGTTGTAAGATTCACCAAAAGCCAAAATCCCGATTTATTTTCCCTCTCCACTTCATTTGACTGAGCCAAGATACCGTGAAGTTGTTTATTAGAGGCGGGGCTTATAGAAAACGCAAGAATGCACACTCTTTGGGCCCAGATACAGGTACCTTTGCTCTCAAAACTTTCATAGGAATGGACGGGGTCCCGCTTCGAACGCTGTATCCAGTTCTCTCTATACAAATAGACACATGCTCTTAGGTCACTTTCAGGGACCAAGGGAACCAAGGAGCAGCTGAACTAGTTCTTCCTGATGTGGTTCTCTGAAGAGATTTGCAGTCTGATGGATAAAGAGGAAACAAAGGTGACGAAGGAAAGCAGAAGCACGTCCCTAATGGAC
Organism: Trematomus bernacchii; assembly: GCF_902827165.1. Classification (NCBI taxonomy): domain Eukaryota; kingdom Metazoa; phylum Chordata; class Actinopteri; order Perciformes; family Nototheniidae; genus Trematomus; species Trematomus bernacchii. The sequence goes on along the minus strand of NW_022987998.1, from coordinate 2,032,570 downwards.
TTCAGCTTCAGAGGGATTCAGTCAGTGGGTTAAAGGGATCCCTTGATAGTGATCTAAGTAGAAATTCCCACTTAGGCATGGCTGCCTGTGTCATCGGTCACGATCACTTGACCCCTGCTGGAAGCATTTTAGGAGATGATGACTGAAGACAGACATCTCTTTAACCCTGTAAAGCCCAAATATAGAAAAACATTAGAATGTATTTTTTTGACCTTTCAGATGTTGTTGTAGGGAGCCTCTGGAGCAGAAATGAAAGAGTTTTCACATTGTTTACGTTTTGGTACGTTTTTAGGGAAATGTTGTAATATTGCAACGTTGGGCTTAGGTGGGAGCAGCTTTCTGTATTTCTACTCACATTGTCTGAATACATATATTGAACAACTAAGGGTTGATTTGCAGGATTGATTGCTTACTTAGCCCTATATCAGTATATAGCATGAATAATAACCTCACATCAGTCATCTTTTTTATGAATAGTCATTTATTAAATATGAATACAATGGTAGTCCCAAAAACAGTTCCTATCGTCAGAAAAGCAGAGACGGACGTGGTGCATTTGTGTACCCTTTACTGCAGTGTCTGCAGCGTCCTCTCTTTGTCTTCACTGGAAAATAAGCCATTACGTCCTTGCGTACATCCAGTGGAGGTTGTGATCTCTTGGATGGGGCCCCGTTTGGTGGACTCCCATCACCTGAGGATGGTCTCTTCTGAGCAATCAACGGGCTCCTTGATGTCACCGTCGCTGCTGGGCTCCCGTTGCCTGAAGATGGTCGTCCTCTCTTGGGTGTTTTCAGAGGAGTTGTGTTCACCTGATTAGAACAGAATCAATCAAGATACATGTCAAAAATACATTAGGATACAAGTCAAAAATATTACAGTGAAATATAAAAAAATATTACAAACGGCAAATAGCAGAAATGCATTCTTACCAGGATGAGAGAGGATTCTAGATCTGCCTGAAACTGTCTCCTGTTCAGGATCTCCTGCTTTGGCATCTTTAGAGCTCTGCACTCCCGCTTGTAGAGGAGCCAGGCGTTGATCACAGCAAGGATGATGGTGCGCCAGAAGATGTACACGTACCAGCGTCGGGACTTCATGGGTCTGGTCCAGCAAAGGATGACACAAGTGTGACCGCTCTGCTGTCATACCATCTGACAGCACAGATGTTGTGGTTGGTCTCCACTCGGATGTCAAAGCTTCCTCTCCCTTTTTTCTTCAAGCTCTTCTCCTCTTCAAGGTTGCAGTTGGGTAAGCGCACCTGCCTGGCTGTTCCCACATAATGAATCCCATGATCAAGTAGCTTCACTACCAATGGGACACAGGTGAAGTAGTTGTCTGCGTAGATCTTATAGTTCTGACCTTCTGGAAGCGTGGAGGCAAGCTTCATCACAACATCACCTGACAATCCAAGTTCAGAATTGGCTTGTATCCCATTGACACTGCCTTGGTTCACATCAAAGTCACAGATCATTCCAGAGATTCCAGTTCTCACCCACTTTCTCCGTTTTGGATGGCAGCAATCACATCCAGCACACTGAATCGAGTGCAACAAGTATCTGAACCCTATTTACATTGTACACTTGAGTCACACAATACTACCTGGCTTAGCCTATTATCATAATAAAAGCAATACCTACACCCTTACATGCAGGTAAACCAGTTCAACAAGTCACACAATCCCGCCTATTATCATAATAAAAGGAATACCTACACCCACACAGTTAGGTAAACCAGTTCAACAAGTCACACAATGCTGTCTGGCTAATGATAACAGGCTAATTATCGTACTAAAAGGCATACATCCAAGTGTCCCAAAACATTTCAGAAAGAACTGTTTCTGCCAAAACCAGAGTTAAATATATTTTTGTAACTAATTAACTGATGAGATACAAGTAGAGTTTAAAATATTACTACTGATATAATTTCACATACTTTTATCAGAAATAATGTATTAATTTATTCAATTCTGGTCTTAATTCAAGATCTTAACAGAGGACACATTTAGAACTTAGTTATAGTGAATCATCAAAGACATTATATTTCTATTAGTGTTTTATTTCCATATGTGCATATAAGAAGGCCTGTCTTCACATCAGGTTTAAAGACAGCTACTTGTCCCTGTGGACCACGCTGGAGGATGAAAAAAACGTTGAACCTTACCAGCCCTTTTACTTTTCTTTACAACAGCAATCAGCTCTCATCATTATTACATTTTCTTTAAGGTCAATGTTCAGCCTTAAAACACACTGAGGGAGAGAAGCAGCAGGGGACGCAGGAAAATGGAAAGAAACGTGAATGGTGGCTATGGCTCAGACATGGGTAATAGGTGCAAATGAAGACAAGGTGAAAGCAAATTATAAAATAGGACAAAGTACAGCAAGACACGAATAACTGCAGAATACACAACCAAACACGTGTAGCCAAACAAATCAATTAGGTACAATGTTTGGATTACTTATTTTTTCTTAGGGTTGTCATTGTCTGAGATTCATTATCCATTCAGTAAAAATGTACAAAAGAAGAGAAATGTTTACTGCTTTTATACAATTAAATGATGATGTATAGCTGGCAGACAATTCAAAATGAGATTAAGCTTAAATTAAATACAGAGTTGTATTTTAGCTTTAAGCAAAACTCTTTGTTTTGTACAATGAGTAATCATCTTACATGTTTTACCCTCAGTGTTTAAAGGCTTGTATAAAGACAAGGTGACATTTTAAAATAGGACATGATACAGCACGCGTCAAATAACTGTAGTATGCATAATCAAACATGTGAAGCGAGGCTATCGTTTAGCTCAGTTGGTAGAGATGGCGACACATGTCTCGAGGCTTTGCTCAAGCACAGGACCCGGTTTGGATCCGGCCTGGGACCATTTGTGGCATGTCATCCCTCTCGAATCTGTCTCTAGTAAAGGCAATGGTGGCTTAATAAAACTGCTTTTACTAAATCAAATGATGATGTAAAGCTGGAGTCACTATGAAATAAAATAAGCTTTAAGCTTAAGACTTAGATTCGCTAAGCAAGAACCTTTTATTTAGTACAATCAGTATTTATTTGACATTTTTACCATCAATGTGTGGAGATAAGGTAATAGTTCGAAACGACTATCAAAGCACATTAAATCATGTAGTAAAACAGAAAATTGGGGAAAAACTTTATGAATACATTTTGCTGCACTCATTTTCTGAGATAAATGTATCTCTGAAGCTGAAGTCTATTAGGACATGATACAGCACGTCACAAATAACTGCAGTACACAACCGAACACGTGTAGTCAAACAAATCAATTGTGTAAAGAATTATTATAAAACACAAATGTTTTGAATTATCCGTTTAGTAAATATGTAAAAAAAAAGAGGTATTTACAGTTTTTATTAAATCAAATGCATTTAAGTATAGCTGGATTTCAAAGTGAGATTAAGCTTGAGATAAAAACTGTTGGATTTGTAGCATTTTGTACATGTTCACCCTCAGTGTGAGTAGCTGTAAGGTCTAAACAGGATGCTAATCATTATGCATAGCCCAGCCTACATTATTGTATATGTGGGTGTAGCTGAGCGGTGTGGGCAGTCCCCTGAGCAGATTGTTTGCTAGCTGCTAGCTGCTAGTGGCTGGCATTAGCAGTGCCAGCGGGGGTGAATTAGAAACAGGATCAGTGGCATGGCCTGGCCCCAGGCACCGCGGGGTTAATGCCGCCTGGCCAGACCCTCCCTCCTTCTCTTACACTAACACACACATGCACACGCTTTTGTCTCCCTCTCACGCTCTGCCCCCCCTCCGGCCCCTGTCCCCCGAGTGAGAGTGTGTGTGTCACTGATGGAGGCTCTTGGCTGATGTGTCACCAGCGGGTATGCAGATGGATGCAAGTCAACACACCGCCATGAGAACACGCTGGCAATCATGAGCACAGACAGAGCAATAGCATGCGTGTACACACACACACACACACACACACACACA